>NC_079447.1:51059973-51062473 GCF_903798145.1 Danio aesculapii
GTAGGGTGAAATCGAATAGAGTAAAATAGAATAGAGTAGAATGGAGAAGAATAGAATAGAATAGAATAGGACAGGGTGGAATAGAGTAGAATAGAATAAAGTGGAATAGAGTAGAATGGAGAAGAATAGAATAGATCAGGGTGGAATAGAGTAGAATAGAATAGATTAGAATAGAGTAGAATAGATTAGAGTGGAATAGAGTAGAATAGAGAAGAATAGAATAGAATAGGACAGGGTGGAATAGAGTAGAATAGAATAGAGTGGAATAGAGTAGAATGGAGAAGAATAGAATAGATCAGGGTGGAATAGAGTAGAATAGAATAGATTAGAATAGAGTAGAATAGATTAGAGTGGAATAGAGTAGAATAGAGAAGAATAGAATAGAATAGGACAGGGTGGAATAGAGTAGAATAGAATAGAGTGGAATAGAGTAGAATGGACAGGAATAGAATAGAGTAGGGTGAAATCGAATAGAGTAGAATAGAGTGGAATAGAGTAGAATGGAATAGAATAGAATAGATTAGAATAGAATAGAGTACAATAGAGCCGAATAGTTAGAATATAATAGAGTAGAATAGAGTAAAATAGAGCAGAAAAGACAGAATAGAGTAGAATAGAGAATAGAGTAGAATAAAATAAAGTATAATAGAATAGAATAGACTAATAGCGTTGAGTAGGTTACCACAGGTTTTACCAGGTTTTTTTTTTTTCATATTTATTTTGTGTTGTCACTTGTCACTTTATGTACACTGGAAGCTTCTGTAGCCAAAACAAATTCCTTGTGTGTGTGAAGCACACTTGGCAATAAAACTGATCCTGATTCTGATTCTGATAATAGAATAGAGTAGAATATAATAGAGTTGAACTGAACAGAGTAGAATAGAGTAGAATAGAACAGAATAGAATAGAACTGAATAGAGTAGAATGGAGTGTAATAGAGTAGAATAGAAAAGATTGGAGTAGAATAGAGCAGAATAGAGTAGAATAGAATAGAATAAAATGGAGTAGAATTGAGTAGAATAGAATGGAGTAGAATAGAATAGAATGGAGTAGAATAGAACGGAGTAGAATAGAGTAGAATGGAGTGGAATAGAGTAAAATGGAGTAGAATAGAGCAGAATAGAGTAGAATAGAGTAGAATGGTGTAGAATAGAGTAGAATGGAGTAGAATAAAGTAGAATAGGGTGGAATAGGGTAGAATAGAGTAGAATGGAATAGAATAGAATAGAATGGAGAAGAATAGAATAGAAAAGAATAGAATAGAAAAGAATAGAATAGAATAGAATAGAATAGAATAGAAAAGAATAGAATAGAACAGAATAGAACTGAATAGAGTAGAATAGAGTAGAATGGAGTGTAATAGAGTAGAATAGAAAAGATTGGAGTAGAATAGAGCAGAATAGAGTAGAATAGAATAGAATAAAATGGAGTAGAATTGAGTAGAATAGAATGGAGTAGAATAGAATAGAATTGAGTAGAATAGAACGGAGTAGAATAGAGTAGAATGGAGTGGAATAGAGTAAAATGGAGTAGAATAGAGTAGAATAGAGTAGAATGGAGTAGAATAGAGTAGAATGGTGTAGAGTAGAGTAGAATGGAGTAGAATAGAGTAGAATGGAGTAGAATAAAGTAGAATAGGGTGGAATAGGGTAGAATAGAGTAGAATGGAATAGAATAGAATAGAATAGAATGGAGAAGAATGGAAAAGAATAGAAAAGAATAGAATAGAATAGAATAGAATAGAATAGAATAGAATAGAATAGAATAGAATAGAATAGAAAAGAAAAGAAAAGAATAGAATAGAAAAGAATAGAATAGAATAGAATAGAATAGAACAGAACAGAACAGAATAGAATAGATTAGAATAGAGTAAATTGGAATAGAATAGAATAGAATAGAATAGAATAGAATAGAATAGAACAGAATGTTTTCTTCAGACTGTTGGCCTTATTAGAATACTAATACATATTGGCATTAGAAGCGCTGTGGTGTGATATTCAGCTCGATGCCCTTGAGATTAGCATGAAGCCCCACTCAAATGATGCAACCAGACTAAGGTTATGTACACAAATTTTCCATCTAATAGGAAATGCAAGCATCCTGCCATGTGTGATGCTTTCCAATCAAAACCATAAGCATGAATAATTATTCACTCAGTGGCTGCGGGCAAATCATTGTTATTTTTTCAAACTCAGAGTATTCTGTCAGATGATTCCCATCCTATACACCACGAGTTTTATCTTCTCCATTCTGGTATTCGATATAGAACTCCTATTAGTAAAACAAATCGGTTTAAACTGTTATTCATCCTCTCAGCTGTAAAGTTTTTAATTTTAGGGTAGAATTTGTATTGTATAATGTGCTTTTGTGTATTATGTGTGACATGCTTGTATGCTGCAACCAAATTGCCTTGGGGAAATGAATAAAGACTGACTGACTGAATTCCTGAATCTGTTAAACATCATTTGGGAAAAGAAATTCACAGGAGGGTGAATAATTG
>NC_079447.1:51064973-51212473 GCF_903798145.1 Danio aesculapii
TGAGCCATACTCATTAATAAATACATTTAAATTGATTCTGGTGTACGTTCAATTTTAGGAAGATTTCTATCCAATTTTGATAAATCAGACCCCAGCTCAGGGGTTGCAGCTTAAATATCTCTTATTCTCTCTTCTGGCACTGGCATCACTCTTGATGCAAAAGTCTAATAATCTCATAAGCTCACTTACTGATTACTTCTGATCTGCATGAGGACCTACTTTCAGCAACATCCAGCTCTGAGGGGGAAAAAAAGTGCATCTGGAAAGCAGCAGTCAGCCTCTTATGCATATGAAGAGCTGCTTGAAGTAGTGTTTTGGGTCATAGCCAGATTGAGTCTGGAGTGGCTGGAAAAACAGCAACAACTGGAGCAAAGGGTCTCCCCTTGGTGGTGACAGGGTCCAAACCCATTTTCTGCATGTGTTTATCACAATTTACCTGCAGGAAGCATAATCTGATACCAAAAGTCTGCCTTATTATTAGTTTTTTAGTTTTTTACAAGATGTTAAGTACGCATTAGGGGTCAGTTGTAACAGAATACACAAGGGAGTCTCAATACCAGAAAGATTGGTATTCAAAATGGCAGGGAAGAAGGAATACTAGTATCAAGTTCCTCCTTTCGGCCTAGCCTCATTGCCTCAAAATGCACTGATGTGTCTCTGGCTGCATCCAATCCCCAGGTCATCCACAGGCTGAATGTTATAGATGACTGGCTAATGCAGCCCATTAGCAGAGCTTTACATTAACATTTAGTCATTTAGCAAAAGCTTCTGTCCAAGGTGAATTACAAATGAGGAAGGCATTAAGCGACTCAACATAAAGAGGCAAGACACACAATAAAGTGCTATACATATTGGCTCTCATATTATTTAGCGGAAAAAAAAAGAATAGCTATAGGGAAAAAGGGAAAAGGTGATTTTTTTTAATATACACTAACCGGCCAGTTTATTAAGTACATCTTACTTGTACCCGGTTGAACCCTTTTACTATTTTGGGTATACGTGTGTGCATTGTTTGTATGTGGGTGTGTCGTTTTACACGTGTGTTACAGGTATGAACGGCATTGGAGGATCCGCGTTTTATTGGCCGCTGACGCTGGGTTCGTGCCACCAATCGCTGGTCAGCATAGCATTTAAAAGCAGAGCCCAAACTGAAATGGAGAGCTCTCTATCTCTCTCTCCATCTTGCTCTCACTCTTTCTGTGGGTCTCTGTGAGGACAGTCTCTCTTGTTTCTCTTTTTGCTGGTGTTTAATGCTCTTGTCTAAAGTCTTTTGAGATTTGAAATTTCAATGAGTTTGCTTGTGAACTTGTCCAGTTAACTGATATACAACACTGAGATTCATCTTTGTATTATTCCATTAGGTTCAGGAGAGTGTGCTGTTTATTAGTTAGAGTAGTTTAGTGAAGACGTTTGGTGCGTTGAGGATGTTTCTTTTCATGCTTTGCTTTCATATTTAGTTTAGTTTCTTTAATACAGTGAGTGGGTTTTGTTATATTTATTTCTTTGATTTAAGCACCTCTAACTACGTCCTCTCCCACAGGTAATTTATCATTTATTTATTGTAAATATTTTTCTTTCACTGTACAATATATTTTCACTGGTTTCACTGGAAGTATGGGCAATAAATAACTGCAGTGATATTGGGTTTTCAGTCATTTCTTTCTCCATCCATTTGTCACACACACACTAAACTATTATATGTTATGTCACATACCCTTAGTTTAATATTAACACCTAAAAAGACGTAACAAACTCCCTTTTGCCGTCAGAACTGCCTTAATCCTTCGTGTCATAGTTTCAACAAGCTACTGGAAATATTCCTCAGAGATTTTGCTCCATATTGACATGATAGCATCACACAGTTGCTGCAGATTTGTCGGCTGCACATTCATGATGCCAATCTCCCATTCCACCACATCCCAAAGCTGCTCTATTGGATTGAGGATCTGGTGACTGTGGAGGCCATTTGAGTACAGTGACCTCATTGTCATGTTCAAGAAACCAGTCTGAGATGATTCACGCTTTATGACATGGTGTGTTATCCTGCTGGAAGTAGCCATCAGAAGATGGGTACACTGTGGTCATAAAGGGATGGACATGGTCAGCAACAATACTGAGGTAGGCTGTGGCGTTGACATGATGCTCAATTGGTACTAATGGACCCAAAGTGTGCCAAGAAAATATCCCCCACACCATTACACCACCACCACCAGCCTGAACCTTTGATACAAGGCAGGATGGATCCATGCTTTCATGTTGTTGATGCCAAATTCTGACCCGACCATCCAAATGTGGCAGCAGAAATGGAGACTCATCAGACCAAACACAGATGATCTGGTAGTCTTGAATATCTAGATTAGTTGGATGAGCTGTGTTTTATTAGGGTTGGAGCAAAACTTTGCAGAGCTGCGACCCTCCAGGTATTGAGTTTGAGACCTATAAGTTACAGGTAGAGGGCTGCACAAGCTACCTACCATTTAAAAAAATAAATACAAAGCATGTCATATTTTTAGTTGAGATTCTTGTCAATGGACACCTTTTTTATTGTATTTATTTATTTGTTTATTTATTTATTTGTTTATTTGTTTATTTATATATATATATTTTTTTAATTCTCTCATCAGATTTTCTGTTATAATATTGCGCTGGTACCCACAAATAAAAACGAGAGCAAACACAATTACTGCTCTTCATACATATTAATGCAGATGTGAATTCCAGCAAGAATAAACAGGAAATTAATGAGAGCATCAAATCTTCAAAGAGTTTTTTTTTCCATCTTGCAGACTCACAATTAAGGTTACTTGAGAAAAAAGGGAGATTTTTTTCATAATCTTGGCTGCAAATTAACACTGAAAACCTCAATCTATCAAACTGACATCAAATTATTCCAACTCTTGGAATAGAAAGTAAAACTTGAATGTAAAAACAGAGAGAAAGAACATGTATATTTATGGATCTGTTAAAATGTATTTCTTTACAGGATCAAACCTTAACATTTTAATTACACACAAAAAACCTTATTCCACGCGGTCATATGTTTAACTTTATTAAAAGTTTAAAGTGTATATACATATACAATCCGGAAAGTATTCATAGCGCTTTACTTTTTCCACCTTTGTTTATGTTACAGCCTTATTACAAAATGTATTAAATTCATTTATTTCTCTAAAATTCTATACACAATAGCCAAAAATGACAATGTGAAGTAAGAGTTTTTGAAATTGTTGCAAATATATTAAAAATAAAAACCTGCTAAATCACATGTACATCAGTTTTCACAGCCTTTGCTCAATACTTTGTTGATGCACCTTTGGCAGCAGTTGCAGCCACAAGTCTTTTTTTAATATGACGCCACAAGCTCGGCACACCTGTCTTTGGGAATCTTTGCCCATTCCTCTTTGCAGTACCACTCAAGCTCTATCAGGTTGGATGGGAAGCGAAGGTGTACAGCCATTTTCAGATCTCTCAATGGATGTTCAATAGGATTTAGGTCTGGGCTTTGGCTGGGCCACTCAAGGACATTCATGTTTCTTATGGTATTTTTTTTAAATGTATACTATGATACATATTTGGGTGACACAGTGGCGCAGTGGGTAGTGCGGTTGGCTCACAGCAAGAAAGTCACTGGTTTGAGGACCGGCTAGGTCAGTTGGCATTACTGTGTGGAGTTTGTTCTCCCCATGTTGGTATGGGTTTTCAGTCCAAAGACTGGAAAAGTGTGCTGTAAGTGAATTGGGTACTTCGAATTGGTCCTCCAGGTTGGGGGTTGAGCATTGGGGTAAAAACGCTCCTTATAAAATCTAGATGTTATAATGTGAGTGCACCCTTAGACAGACACCAATCTCCACCAAATCTATTACTGGACATAAAACAGTCAAGTAGCATCATGTGCGCCTTGAGGAGACCATAGAAATGTATGAGAAGTACCATTAACATAATCCGCCTGGTTACAAAACTGCTCACTGTTTGGGTTAAACTCTGAAGTGTATTCTTAATGGCAAACAATTTTAGGTCTTTAAGTGATGCGTTGTTTATCCAGCATACTGAAGCCTCTTCCCCACTGGTCTCCATTAAATAAGTGTTATGCTTTTTGCTGCTGTACCTCGGAGGCTCACATTAAAGAGGCTCTTGTACACAAACGCCCAGATCAGAAACGAGTGTGTCATAAGAGACACATCCATAATGTGTACAGTTGGGGGTACTTCAAGACCAAGCTTGTTTATTAGCACTAGTGCTTCTCAGATCCTTACAAGTGCATCCTTGATTCCTTTCCCTGCACCATTGCTCCTCCCTGCAGTATTTGATGGAGGGATGCAAATAAAGGAAGAGAAATTCACACTTACACTGCAATTTTCCTGCTCTAATGCTGAACTGATGTTGGAGATTATTCAATTAAAATATATAATAGCAGTTTTAAATTTTTTGAAATTGCTCTTTATAAGTCCTCTTAAAAGCGTGGTCCAAATGTATTTTTAAGGCTTGGTTGTGTTTATAAGATGCAAAGCAATGTGTGCTCATGCTTCACTTGTAGAAAATCGCGTTATTTTTTCATATATCTGACTTTGATTATATACAGCTACTCAGCTAATATGAAAACGACAGCAATATTTCCTAGTTCCTCCAAAAGACCGCCCTCAAGAGGCTCTGATTGGTCAGCTAACATAATGTTTGGCGGATCGGCTCCACGTCACCAGGAAAAGTGTCACATTTCTACAAGCATGCGCTTTTACGCTGTGTACACAGCTGAACCTCACGTCTGCTCTCTAAAATAAAATGATTGTCTTTCACATATATTCGGAATAAGCATGTGTACGTAATATGAAACGTTTACTAATCTTTTGCCAGTTCTTAATTTGAGATGTAGAAAGCAGGGAAAGTGGCCGTATAGAGAGACTCTGCACGCACTACTGAAGATTATGTGTGTTTACAGCGGTTTGACAGATAAATATGAATTTTTCCCATTGTTTACATCCTTGTTTACGTTATCGCTAAAATATACAGTTAACGCTAAAGACTATGCATATAGATCAATTTTAACAAATAAAAACACTTACAGGTTGTGCCTCACAATCCACAGCTTTGTCTATTATGATTGGAGGAGTTTTCTTCCAATCCAGCACTGAACTGGAAGAGATTCAGGAAGTTCTCCTTTGTCAAATGCTAGCTATATATTTTTAATAATTCTCTGGAACATAATTAAAATGAAATTGTAAGCACTTCCCTCTTTGTGTTGTGTACATTGGAGGCCGAACTACAGAAACAGAAGAAGCACTGAGGAAATAGCAGCATTTGGACGGCATTTTAGCTTTCTTTGCTACATTGCAGCACTACAGCGCCTCTGGTCACGTGGTGTATGCGTGTGGTGTATGCACATAACCTGAAGCTTTTGTGATGGAAACCTTTACCAATTGACCAAAGTGAAGAGAAAATAACCTTGAGAGAAAACAGGCTTAGTTGGGCACGACCAGTTCTCCTCTGGCCAAACTTAAAATTCCTCCATACATGTTAACACAGCAATATGTGGATAAACTGGAAAATACTGAGATTACTGGATCAGAGAGTTGTTGGGTTTTTCTTGCTCAAAATTACACAAGAAGTTTTGTAATAGAAAGGAAAATTACTAAATGTTTTGCTTTCCTCCTGTTTTGACCAGTCCCAGAGTCTCTGCACCTCTTAAAAAACAGCATAACGCTAACACCACCATGCTTCACAGCTGGGATTTTAGTGCACACAAGCAGTACCCGGCGTCCTCGAGACAAGACAAATCATCAGATCAGAGGGAATCTTCTTTCTCACGGTGTAAGTGCTCTTTAGGTGCTTTTTCTCTAATTCTAAGGGGGCTTTCATGTGTCTTTACAGAGGACAGACCTCCATCTGGTCACTATGCCATAAAGCCGGGCTCAGTGGAGTGATGCCTGCACTTCTGACGGTTTCTTCTATCCTTACACAAGTTTGATTTTTGACATAAAAGCCGTCTAGTAGAAGTAGGATCCTGGATTTATGATATTTTTTGAAAGCAATTTCATGCCATCTAAAGCCTTAAGGGCCATTCATACTATGGATGATAAATATAAATAAGTTCCCAGCACCCATTTATAGCCATGCAAAAATAAATATTATATAGGAGTCAATGGGTGGCAAGATTTGTTTGGATACTGACATTCTTCCAATTTTTTTTCTTTGTGTTCAAAGTAACAAAGATATCTTCTTGATTTCCAGTGTCCTCCATCATTTTGAGAGACCCTTGGTTAGTTCTTCTTTGTCAAGAAAGAGAATGGCTACCTGCACCCCTTTATCAATTATAGAGGCCTGATATGTTCCCCAAGGTTCTGTCATGTCTGTATAAAGTACGCCCATAACTCTATACAGGTTTGTGTCCAAAAAGTTGCTCTGTGAATCACCACCTTCAGACAATCACTATGAAAATGATTCTCAGAGTTCCCCATAGATTTGATAGACTCTTGGTTGATTTAGCATGGCCTTCATGATTCATTCATCCATCTCTTTCGGCTTAGTCCCTGATTTATCAGCGGATGCCCTGGTACTGGGAAACCCATACACTCTCGCATACACACTCATACACTACGGACACTGTGGGAGAAACCGGAGCACCCGGAGGAAACCCACGCCAACACTGGGAGAACTTGCAAACTCTACACAAAATGCCAACTGGCTCAGCCAGGACTCGAATCAGTGACCTTCTTGCTGTGAGGTGACATCACTAACCACTGAGCCACCATGCCACCCAGCCTTCAAGATGCAGACTATATCTCTGAATAGATTATAAAGGCCTGATATCTCCCCCAAGGTTCTGTTCAAATAAAATGATCTCGGCCATGTCTAGTGACTGGACACCCATAAGTCCTCACTTGTCAAAGTTGGTTTTAAATTCCTAAAGCACAGAATTGGGAGGTGAATTTGCCTGGATTATCAGAGTGAAAGTCAGGTGCTAAAGAAAGCACATCCGATTACATCTGATATACATCTCATTCTATTTTTTATTTTTTTGCATATTAATTTGAAACCCTTTGCTTAGTATCTCGATTGAAGGTCCGTCTAGAAAAGACTAGAAGATTTAAATTTCCATGTTTCTCTATTTCTATTGATTTGCTGATTTTTAAAGGGAAGATGTAGTCTGTAACACGGGGAGTGACAGAGACAACTGAGGTTTAGGATCCATGTGCAGGTTTATTCAAAGTCAGGAAGGCAATGGTCAACACAGGTGCAAACAGATGTATAAAGGCAGTCCAGAATCGTAGTCAAAAGTGTCAGGCGAGAGGTCGGAAGGCAGGCGGCAGACAGGGATAACTAGGTAAACAAGGCTAGGGTAAACACACGGAGAAACAAGACTAAGGAACCACGTTGTAATGTCACTTTACAGTTAAACAAGACTCGGCCATGGAAGTGAGATTGTGTGTTGTTTAAATGGTGTCTGTTATCAGTCTACAAGCTGCAACAGCTGTGGGAGTCTAATCAGTGGAAATGAGGAAGCATGGGTGTGTGAACGGAGTGCATGTATGAATATGTAGTCCATGATTGGCGGATTTGTAGTCCTTGTGCAAACCAGCGATCTAGGCAGTTACAATCGCTGGTGAACGTGACATAGTCACTGTTTTAGCACTATTGATGTTGTGCGGTATCCTTCTTGCAATTGCATTTAGCAGATGCTTTTATCCAAACTGACTTACACCCGGAGCAGTGGGCTGCCAGAGTTGCAGATGGGGTGTGGTGACTTGCTCAAGAGAATCACCTCAACTGTGGTATTGGCGGTGGTGAGATTCACTCTCCGCAGCTACAATGCTGGGACTCACACCTGGGACTTTTGGATCCCAAGTCTAACTCTGATACTAATGGGCCACGATCAAATCTGTCCTGTCTGCCTTGGCTTTCGTTAACAGTGTTGACACACCTGGAGGATATACAACAACTGTAGGTCTTGTGCGTTACCAATAAACTGACCAAAGCAGTGGTTGATTGACTCCTGCACCGCATTATGTTTGTGGTCAAAGGGTACAGCTCTCAGCCAATGATCTCCCCCTCAGGGTACCCTCAAACAAATTGCCATGCCAATATACAAAGATCCTTAGCTGGTGGATTTTTAAGCTTCCTCCCATGTTTGGTTGGGTGATTCCTGCTTTTTATATCTCTTAGTTTAAATCCATATTCTGCACTAGATTAATTTAATTGCTCTAGGATATTCTCTTGCATTCACAAGGCTTGCCTGCTATCTCCATTGTAGATGCTGGCTCCTTCTCATCTCCCACTCAACTTCCTCCTTCAGTGTTTTAGATCCCCCATGCGGTGGCACCACACTGGCATTCATCAGAGCACCCCCTGCTGGCTGACTTTATCCAATGGTTGTCTTTTTTTTTGCCTCAGAGCATGAGTTTTTCTTTTGTCTGGTCACTCCCAGCTGGATTTTTGCTCTGTTTGGAGAGTTTTCATTACATTTAGATGTATTATTAATAAACTACTCTCTGTTTGTAGTGGGCACTGTGTCCATTAGAAAACACAACGCTGATGCCGTTTGATTTGTGTAGAATGTGTAGCTTGAATTTGTATGCGAACAGCATTTCCAGGATTAATTTTGTTTTGGGATTTGGAGGCACAATGTAAATAAAAATGCACCAGGCTAAGCTTAAGTCTTAATTAGACTGGCTTCATTTCTACGTTTGATCCACTGGAGAGGCATTTTTCTTAGTTTATTAGTTCAACACTTATTAGCAAATGTCACCTTGCGGTTTTGACAAAAGCTACAGCAAATTACCATTGAAGCGTTAACCTTCTGGCAGAGCTGAAGACTTGATATGCAAAGTTGCAATACGGAGTTTCTGTTTTAATTTATTGGCATGTCACTTTCCTAATATGGAGTAAATTCATCTTTTATACAGATTTTTGCTATCTACATGATGAAATGAAGAATTACTGTGTTTGACATAAGTGCCAAGTGCCATATCATCTGTGACCAATGTGCCTTTCAGCCTAATAAATTCCCTGTCTCTAAAGTGCATGCACAAATCTCAGTGTAGCAGGCTAATAAAGTACTAAAACAACTTTTACATCCTCATCATCTTCTTTCTTTCTCTCTGGATGATTTAACATTGAACATTTTTCATGACACATAGCAAACACTTTAAAAGAGGGCTTCTGGCATAAAACACAGATGCCTCTCAGACCTTTACTGACTCTAACCATGTTGCAAAGAGCATTTACAGTATATTCTGAGATTCTTTATGACTCGCACAATATCATAGTCTGTCATTGTTAAGATCCCCATGCTGAACCTTGGAGGGTTTCAAGGCTAGATGAGTCCAAAGGCTTTGCACAGATGACACATACTGAAAACGTGATGTATGGCTGTAAAGTAACTTAGCTTTTTCTTTCTTTTTAACTTTTAGTTCTCCAGGTCCATGGCAGGGGGGGTTCGGGTGGTTCAAAAGACTCACCTCTCACTGACAAATGTCCAGAATTTGTGCCATACATGAGCTCATTTGTGCTATTTTGACTGCTATGCCATCATAAATAGTGAAAATAACCCATCGGAAAAGGGTTTAAGAGCAAGCGGAATCCTCTGTTGGCTGTCACTTCGGCGGGACTTCAGCTAATTAGTTTTGGCCAATGCTAACAAATACTTTCATTTTACAAGCTGACATAAGAGAAGTCATCTTTTGCTACTGTTTTCTTGCTCATTCTGAGACCCACTTTATATGGTATATCAGTCAGACAGTGAAGATCGTTAATTTTTAAAGAAACCAAACCTTAAACACAGCGATTTTGTAACACTTCAAGCACTTCCAGTAAACTGTTGTTCTAAGTTGCTAAGTATTGTAGCGGTGTTTTGCAGATGCATTCGATGTCCTTGGGAGCAGATTACATTGTTGTCACTTAATAAATATAAGAAAGACAAAATTGGTAATATACTGAGTACTTACAGGATGAATGGCTGCTAGGAAAACTCTTGCGGCCCTCAGACACCAGGTCTGGCTCTCCAGTACACAGCATCTTCGCATTAATTTGGCCATCAGGGAAACAGCGTTGATAATAGTCTGGCCTTGGCCTGAAATCAAGATTAAGACCAGAAAGACATTAGCACAATTATAAATAATAGCAGAAATATCCTAACTGTAGAGTCTTTAAACTGTATATGTTACGAGTGCTAATACTACAATTTGTAGTGATGGATAATCTGTTCGTCATTCGACCACTTATTAAATTAGTTGGGTTTTAGGTTCTGTAAAAAAGCGATTAGTTGACTTAAAAAAAAGAGAGTAAACTCAAAGTCAATGGGTTTACTGAGACTTTTTTAAAGTAAAGTAACTAAACACTTTTTACAGTTCAAGCCTATTCTCAATGAGCATCACTAACTATTCTTGGCATTTTTCAGGTTTTGTTGTTGTTGTGGTATATGTTTCATTATATCCTGCTCTAATATTATCTAATAATCCATCCTACTCTCCTCCAAAAAACCAGAGGGCGCTCTCATGCGAAAACTCCAAATGTCCACAAAGAAGAAACCTAGGAAATCCCCAAAGCATTGCAATAAACTGAAAATATATCTGCGGTCATTGATTCAGTGTCTAATAAACACAAATACTGAATCATTTTATAGAAGGATTCATTTCAAACACTCGACTGAAGTTTTGAAGTGAGTTTGGAGTAAAAACATGTTATTATATGTGGTATTTTCACACGCAGCATTTACTACACAGTTCAGTGAGAAGCTCAGCAAACAGCTGTTATTATCACAGTACGATCATCTCAATGTCTTTATCGCCCAATTAAATCGATTTCGATGTCGAATGTGTTTTTGTGCTCTGTGTAGTGCAATTTGAAATTACAAAATGAGTCTAAAATCCTTTCTGTGATTCATTTAGTTGTTTTTTTTTCACCCAGAACATAAGTTATGATGGAGATGGTGTGTATATCAGTGTTCGTACATTACCTGCCAACTATCAACTTGATAGTATTTGTGAAGACGCCGTTCAAAGCTAGTGCGAGAGATACCGCTGCAAAACAGAAAAATAAGAGAAAACTTTAGAGGTTTGAACTAATAAACACTAAATAATTGATAATAGTTGGCTTTTTATTCACACAATCTTTCAGTAACATGTTATATATATTGTTTACAACGCTACTTTGAATATTGGGTCTGAAATCCAATGTAAGTATGACTTCAAAACAACATTAGCACTATTTCAAGAGTTCACACTGAGCTGATGATCGATAATAAAGCTTGTTTGGCATGCTGTCCCGGGAGAGAGCCCTGAGGTTACAAGATCCTTGAGCCCTGGGCTCCCTCCT
This sequence comes from Danio aesculapii, assembly GCF_903798145.1. Classification (NCBI taxonomy): domain Eukaryota; kingdom Metazoa; phylum Chordata; class Actinopteri; order Cypriniformes; family Danionidae; genus Danio; species Danio aesculapii. Next base: position 51,076,278 of record NC_079447.1, read on the forward strand.
GTTGCAGTGCAAGAGGGGAGTTTGAGGTCAGGTAGATCTCGATGATTCTCCCCTTGCTTATTGTAGCTTATTGTAGAAGTGTCAGATATGGATGCTGAGAAGAGGTGTACTCCGGGCTTGGCTAAAAATATTTTGGATTAATCGTTTAGGGTGCTTGTTTTTGAACTGTGGGAGGAAACCGGAGGACCTGGGGAAAACCCACACAAGCATGGGGAGAACGAGCAAAACTCTGCACAGAAATGTAGCTTGGTTTGGAAGGGAATTTAAACCAGGGGCATTCTTGCTGTGAGGCAACAGTGCTAATCACTGGCCACCATGTCGCCCGTTTGAAAGGTAAGGTTGGGTGGGGGGGTTTCTTTAAGACGGAGATATTGAGATAAGAAAACTCTGGTTATTTATAGTGAGTTGGGAATCGTCTGATAGAAAAATTAGGCATGAGCAAATACTGAAACAGCTGTGAACAATCAGAAGCACGTGATCCTCTCGAAATTTGTTTATAAATAAACTTCACTTCATTGACTGAACAATGTTTTATTTTTATAGTCACTGCTAATATGATTTCACCGTTTAGAATTGGCAAAATTGGCAAACTGAAATTACATTTTGAGGAGAAAACCAACTTTAAATTAATCATTAAATAATAGAAAAACAAATTAATCAATTTACTGGCTTTTGCACCAAACTACACATGAACAACTCAAATAAAATAGCTCAGCATAAATGAGTACAGCCCATTTTGAAAAGGAATATTTGTATCAATTTCTCAGTGAACATTGGTCATATATTTTGGCGCGTTTAATAAAATTACGATTTATTAAATGGATATATTTGCTAAAATATTATTTTAGTCACTAAATGTCTTTAGAAATGGTATTTTTCAAGAGTTCACACTTAGCTGATGATTAATTATATGGGGGGATTCTTCAAAACGAAGATAGCGGTGGTACGTAACCCAGGGTATTTGTAGTAGCTTAGGAGTTGTCTGATTGGTGCATTGAGAATTGGATAATGCGGATCCAGCCGCTAGCAATCATAAGCACGTGATCCTCTCGAAATTAGTTTATAAATAAACTTCACTAATACATTTAAATTAATGTGAAATATGGCAAAAGAAAATTACAAAATTTCTATTTTTTGTTTCTCGTTTTAAATTTATTTAATAATTATTTTTCTCTGACATATACTGTAAATGTATATGTACTAATTTTGGACCGTTATCATAAATTATTTTGTTAGATTAGCTCCAGATTTGGTTTCAGTACCGATGAATCTATTGTATATGCACCAATATAATATTGTAAAGCTTCCTATAGAAAATATTAATCTAAATGAGAGATTTGTGAGGGGTGAACTCATATATGTTGAGCACAGTATGTATAAGAATATTTAAATTAAAATGTTTAAGTTTAAAAATATAAGTATAATAGTTTATTTTGTTCAACCTTTCAAAATCAAACATCGTCACAGCAGAGATCAAGATCTCAAGAGAAATTTCACAATGTAAATAAACAGAAAACCTGAATAAATCACAAAAGACATGAAACTGTTAAATCACATATTTCACTATAATATATATAATATATATACATATTTTCATATAATCACTTTTACTGGAAGTTTAACCCAGGCTCATTATTGATATGTACCTCTGCATACATTTCTAGACTGTTCAAAATACATCCCAGGAGGTTTACTTTGCAGTTTTTGTTTTCGTGAATCCACCAGAGGTCGCTGTGTATGCTTTTTCAGATCTCAAATTACTCTCGTGAGTGCCATTCGTGCTGCTCTTCTCTAGTAAATCCACTGCTGTCGACTGACTGACCGACTAATCAGCTTTCTGGAATTGTTCTTTGACGGACTCAAACCACATAATTGGTCACCTTTTCTGTGTATCTCAAGTCTGCCAGTGTACACAGCGAGCCACTGGATAAACTTGTAACAGCGGAAAAGCCACCCCCAGGTGAGTGGCCAGCTGGTAGCATGAAAAGAACCAGAAGCAGTCGGTGGTGTAGTGTTTGTTTTAAAGATTAAATGCAGCCAGACGTAGCTCTGGCTACATATTTTGCGCTCTCCAGAAATGTATACAGGGGCATGTTTTCAGAGATGGGTTGCAGCTGGAAGGGCATTCGCTGCATAGAACATATGCTGGATAAGCTGGCGGTCCATTCTGCTGTGGGGACCCTGGATTAATACTGGGACGAAGCCAAAAAGAAAATGAATGAATGAATGAATCTTCCCATCACTGTTTCTGTTACATAATTGGACTATTTAGTAAATTTGGTGTGTATGAAAATGAAATGAAAACAGATTTGTATCGATAATTATATATATCAATAATTTATAAATGAACATTCAACATTCATTCATTCATTTTCCTTTGGCTAAGTCTCTATTTCAGAGGTCGCCACAGCGGAATGAACCACCAACTATTCCAGCTTATGTTTTACATAGTGGATGCCCTTTCAGCTGCAACCCAGTACTGGGAAACACCCATACACTCTCACATTCACACACACTCATACACTACGGCCAATTTAGTTAATCAATTCCCCTATAGCGCATGTGTTTGGACTGTGGGAAACAAGAGCACCTGGAGGAAACCCATGACAACACAGGGAGAACATGCAAACTCCACACGGAAATGCTAACTGACCTAGACGAGGCTCTCTTTTTTGTTCAACAGAATAAAGAAACTCATAAAGGTTTATAACCACTTGAGAGTGAGTAAAGTCTTATGTTTAAGGATGAACTATCCTCCCGCTCACAATATTAAATGAGAGGCATTTACTCAGCATTTTTCCCCATTCTGTGTACCGCTGTGACCCAATGCACTTTATAATCATATCAGAGGGTCTCTCCTCAGCCACCACCACCTGAATGATTCAACAAACAACATCCACAGAGCCACAGCAACAGTGCATCATCCACACACTGCCAAAACTTTGTCTTGTTTCTAGTCCAAATACATAAAAATTCTTGAATCAAGAAGTATTTTCTAGACAAGCCAAAATGTTGTCTTGTTTTCAGAAATAATGTGAGGTTTTCCTTTAAACAAGCTAAATAATCTGCCAATGGAGTCAGCTAAAGAATCAGATTTTTCACTTTGAAGTGAGATTTTTATGCTACACAGAAATAAAGCTAGAGGGGAATGACGTCAAGATGTTGTGAAAGCTTCATTAGCACTTAGAGCTTCTAATCTGAGTCTCGTTCACCTGTTTAAACCGTCTTCTAAAGTTATAAATGATAGCCCACCGTTTAAGACCCTTCACTGAAAGTGATGACATGTCTGAACTGAGGAAAATAAATAGGATGCTGTAATGCATGACCCTTCACACGAAGTCGAAGTACTTTCAAAAACAGAGACTAAATGTTCTGTTCATAAGCAGCATTAATCTCAGCCATCCCTACTGAGTGACAGTAATTTTTTAACACTTGATATGAGTTTTAATGTCCTCCTGACTCTTTAATTATGCAATTTTAAACAGCCATTTTGCTATAAAATACATGGCATTCTTTTCTTTAAGTTGGTTTGACTGAAATATCTATAGAAAAAATTAAATATGCGATTAAAAAACATCACAAAACTAATTAAAATGGTTATATACTTGAAATAAAATGGAAAAGATTTGTATTATATTTCCATTTGTTCAGTATACTGCAAAATATATATATTTTTGTGCGTCTCTCTGTGTGTGTGTTTACATTTCTTGTAATAAGCCCCAGAAACAGTCCATGGTTTTTCCATGTATATATTTCAATAAGGCGACATGATGGCTCAGTGGTTTGCACTGTCACCTTAGTCCCTTTATTGCCACAGTGGAATGAACCGTCAACTTATCCAGCACATGTTTTACGCAGAGGATGCCCTTTCAGCTGCAAACCAGTACTGAGAAACACTCACATTCACACACACACACACACACACACACACACACACGCACACACGCACACACGCACACACACACACAATGACCAATTTAGTTTATTCAATTCCCCTATAGCGCATGTGTTTGGATTGTGGGGGAAACCGGAGCACCCCGGAGGAACCCCACACCAACACGGGGAGAACATGCAAACTCCATACAGAAACGCCAACTGACCCAGCTGAGACTCGAACCAGCGACCTTCTTGCTGTGAGGTGACTAACCACTGAGCCACCGTGACACCCTTTATTCTTAATTCTTGTTAGTAAATCCATTAACTAATGCAAGCTTACTGTAAACATTTCTATTACACTAAATGAAGAGGCGTTATTTTACTCATACTGCTTTAATAGGATCAATATAGACAGCACTGCAGTATGCTGAAAAATACAGTATAGACACAGGGAATGTATTATGCAATATAAAGCATTATATATCAGTGGTAGCGGAGTAAAAATACTGTACTGCACAGATAAAATTCTGTCCAAAGTAAAAAAGTACTTTGAACAGTGCCTGTGTGAGTGTGTTTGCCTTGCAGAAAACCAACTTGGAGATCCAGCCGGCTTGTTAAAGCTTGCGGCGAAGAGTATGAAATGTTAAAAGTGGCCGTGGAGACGGAATGCTGAGTAAATAAAACAATATGCAAATGCAGCATGCAAATAAGGTAAGACTAACCATGTGTAACACTGATCCCCCATAAAAGAGGATGCTTTGTGTCATGACTTAGTGTGTGTGTGTGTGTGTGTGTGTGTGTGTGTGTGTGTGTGTGCGCGTGTGTGTGTGTGTGTGTGTGTGTGTGTGTGTGTGTGTGTGTGTGTGTGTGTGTGTGTGTATGGGAATCCCTGGAAGAAAAGATGAAGGAGATTTCAAGAGTTCACACTTAGATATTGTTTGATGCTGTTAGCAGGTTTGTCATACTGTCCCAGGGGAGAACCCTGAGCTCGGAGATAATAGAGCCCAGGGCTCCGCCAGGTCTTTTAGCATGTAAGGGGATCTGAGTAAAGGAGGAAAAAGAGGGAATGGGGTGTAAGGGGGGAAAGTTATTACAGTACACTCTCAGAAAAAAAGGTACAGGTTTCTAAAGATACATATTTGACACTGAAGGGTTCATAATGGTACCTCAAAGGTACTTTTTAGGCACATTTGGGCGCTAAAATGCACCTTTGAGGTACCACTGTGGACTCTTTGGGTACAAATATGTATCTTTTGAAAAGGTACTGCCCCAGTGACAGCTCCTGTACCTTTATTTCTGAGAGTGTAGGGTGAAAATGGTCTATTTATTGTACTGTAGGCTTGAATTAATCTAATAGAATTTTTGCTGATTACAGATGAGAGCAGCCGCGATCAATCCTATCACGTGTTCCTCTCGAAATTAGTTTCAAGAGTTCACACTTAGATATTGTTTGACAACTGTTAGCAGGTTTGGCATGCTGTCCCAGGAGAGAACCCTGAGCTCGGAGATAGTTGAGCCCAGGGCTCCCACCTGGTCCATAGAGCATTTGAGGGGAGTACGAGATCGGTGGTTCCCCGTGGTAAAGGAAGAAAGGAGGAGAAGGGGTGGATGGGGGGTTTCTTCGGAAAACGAAGATAAGAGAGTGGTTCTAGCTAGGCTACTTATAGTGAGTTGGGGTTAATCTGATTGGCTAACTAATGCCTGTAGATGAGTGGCCAGCTGCAGTCAATCATATCACGTGCTCCTCTCGAAATTAGTTTGTGAAACTTCACTTAAAAAAAAAATGTATACAAGTTAAAGTCCAATATGTCCAATAAACTAGTGATATGTTGTTTGCAAACAAGTCGACTCAATGAGATTGAATCTTTAGTCACACCGGTGAGATTTATGGGAAGGCCATGTTGCTAATCACATGCAAGCACAGACTAGGATCATACCATTATGTAATAGAATGTAGGGGAGGGGGGCACACGTTAGAAGATATCAAATGTAGTAGAACAGTCCATGTGCACTGAGGTGGTGCATTTCAAGTAGGTTGGATCACCCTCCAAAGTGTATTTTGCAGTGAAAAATATGGGCGCCATGTCGCCATGTCATTCCAAGTGTTTAAAACTGGCCACTTCGAAGTGCCCTTTAGATTGAAAGATTTTTCTTAAATATTTTTTCGGACCATTATCATTTGAGTGGGGAAGTTACAATATTTGCATACCTGTCAATACTGGGATGTGAAAATAAGGGAAAACCCATCAAGATCGACATGATTACATTTATTATGTGTATATGTCTGTTCAAACACACACCCAAAACCTACAGTATTCACTTTCGATCCGCTTCTAATTGCACGTACGGTATCCGTTTGGGAAACAGCGTCTATTTATCAATATGGAGTGCATCTGACAGTCACGCACCGCTTACATGAACTGTTGGTCCAACTTTCGGTTTTGAAAGTGAGCCGGAAAGCTTGGAGAAATCCCATTGACTTAACATGGGAGCAAACTTTGACCCATCATAACTCCGAACGAGATATTCTTACAAACACAAGATCTTACACAATTGAAGAGGCTGTGAAGCTGAGTAAAATAATATATTTAACTGGGGTGTAAGTTGTACCACAGGGGCACAAGAGCATCCCGAACTTTCTCATTGGCTTACAATGGTGAAAAAGGTGCCACCTGAATTAGAAAAATCCCATTGACTTAACATGGGACCAAATTTTCACATGTAACTATGTCACCTTAAATTGAAGTGTTACCCAATAAACACACATCCCAACATGTGAGGTGCATTCCACTCTCGGTGCAGTCCAAATGGTACATTCCAGCACACACACACCATCATAAGACGATAATATTAGATTTCGATCATGACGTCAGGTGACCAAAATGTCTAGCCAGAGTCTAAGGACGTTATTTTGATGTCCAATAATGACATCAAATTACGTTAATATTTGGTTGATTTTAGGTTGTGTTGGAAAGTGACCGAAATCCAACATCTGATAGAGGTCATAGTGTTAACGTCCATGCAACATCAAGGTGTCACATGAATAGATGTTAATATTTGGTTGATTTTAGGTTGGACATTGACGTCGGTCTGGCATTGGTTTCTGGCGTCAACCTGATTTTCATTTTCAAACAAAATTCAATGTCCCCACGACGTTGGGGTTCAACGCCAATATGACGTCATTTTGACGCCCTGTGGCTGCAGGGATATCGCCCTCGGAAGGGCACTTTGGAGTGAAACAAACCGCAATACTGAAGTGTCCTTCCAAACCAAAGTGTTCAAAACTGGCTACTTCAAAGTGCCCTTATACATATGCGGTGTGTACACCTGAATAAATTAGTATTTATCTATCCATTGTTATGGCTCATATGATGATTTAAAGTGGCTCAACTAAGTCAAAATTTAAGCTAAATAAATGTACTTAGAGTTTACTTCCAGCTGCACACATTCGCCTGTCAAGTTTATTTTTTATATATGACAATCCTACCATGGGAAGTGGCATACACACATTTCCACCTGCGTACGCTACATTTATAAATGAAACATCAGAATAGGAAGTGAGGAAACACAGAGGGCTTAAATAACAGACTGATTTACTAAATACAAGCAGGTGCTGGGAATTAATGTCCATGACAACCGATTAGTGGCAGGAAGCAGAACAAAGGAAACACTGGGTCAACACAAACTGGGGGAAAATTACCAGGGAAATCAAATTAAATAGGTGTTGATGACACAACACAAGTGTTAGTGTGAAACATGCAATAAACAAACAGATCATTCTCAGGAAGCAGTGACATTTGTGCCTGGATGTCATGCTGTACATTCTTAACTTACACTTTTTTCTTGCTTACATACACAGTTACGTCAGAATTATTAGCCCACTAAATATTTCCCAAATGATGTTTAACAGAGTAAGGAAATGTTCACAGTTTTAATTTTTTTATGAACCATTTTAAGGTCAATATTATTAGCCCCTTTAAGCTCTTTATTTGTTTGACAGTCTACAGAACAAACCATCATTATACAATAACTTGCCTAATTACCCTAACCTGCCTAGTTAACCTAATTAACCTAGTTAAGCCTTTAAATGTCACTTTAAGCTGTGTAGAAGTGTCTTGAAGAATATCTAGTCTAATATTATTTACTGTCATCATGACAAAGATGAAATAAATCAGTTATTAGAGATGAGTTATTAAAACTATTATGCTTAGAAATGTTGAAAAAAATCTGCTCTCCGCTAAACAGAAATTGGGGGAAAAGATAAACAGGGGGGCTAATAATTCTGACTTCAACTGTACATATACATACAGTGCATAAATGAGTACACGACATTTTGAAAATGAATATTTTTATAAATTTCTCAGTGATTATAGGTGATATACACTCACCAGTCACTTTAGGTACACCTTACTATCTGGGTTAGACCCCTTTTGCCCTCAGAACTGCCTTAATCCTTCGTGGCATAGATTCAACAAGGTACTTGAAATATTCCTCAGAGATTTTGCTCTATATTGACATGATAGCATCACGCAGTTGCTGCAGATTTGTCAGTTGCACATCCATGATGCCAATCTCCTATTCCACCACATCCAAAAGGTGCTCTATTGGATTGAGCTCTGGTGACTGTGGAGGCCATTTGAGCACAGTGAACTCATTGTCATGTTCAAGAAACCAGTCTGAGATGATTCACGCTGTATGGCATGGTGTGTTATCCTGCTGGAAGTAGCCATCAGAAGATGAGTACACTGTGCTCATAAAGGGATGGACATGATCAGCAGTAATACTCAGGTAGGCTGTGGCGTTGACTAGATGCTCAATTGGTACTAATGGACCCAAAGTGTGCCAAGAAAATATCCCCCACACCATTACACCACCACCACCAGCCTGAACTGTTGATACAAGGGAAAATGGATCCACGCTTAAATGTTGTTGACGCCACATTCAACATTGTCACAGCAGAAATGGGGATTTATCAGACCAGGCAACGTTTCTCCAATCTTCTATTGTCCAGTTTTGGTGAGCCTGTGTGAATTGTAGCCTCAGTTTCCTGTTCTTAGCTGACAGCAGTGGCACCCGGTGTGGTCTTCTGCTGCTGTAGCCCATCTGCCTCAAAGTTGGATGTATTGTGTGTTCAGAGATGCTCTTCTGCAGACCTCAGTTGTATCGAGTGGTTATTTGAGTTACTGTTGCCTTTCTATTGCCGTTGCTATTCTATTCTATCTGGAACCAGTCTGGCCATTCTCCTCTGACCTCTGGCATCAACAAGGCATTTGCACCCACTGAACTGCCACTCACTGGATATGTTCTCTTTTTCTGACCATTCTCTGTAAACCTTAGAGATGGTTGTGTGTGAAAATCCCAGTAGATCAGCAGTTTCTGAAATACTCAGACCAGCCCGTCTGGCACCAACAACCATGCCACGTTCAAAGTCACTTAAATCACCTTTTTCCCCATTCTGATGCTCGGTTTGAGCTGCAGCAGATCGTCTGACCATGTCTACATTCCCAAATGCATTGAGTTGCTGTCATGTGATTGGCTGATAAGAAATTTGCAATAACAAGCAGTTGGGCAGGTGTACCTAATAAAGTGTCCGGTGAGTGTATATGCACAGACATAAGCTTCCTATCAAAAATATAAATTTAAGTGAGAGATCTGTAAGGGGTGTACTCATATGTTTTGCACTGTACACACATACAGTACACGTAATCTATACTGCATTCCCTTTACTATTGACTGTATTGACTTTATTTGTGTGGTTTAGTTTCAATGTGACTCTGTTTTTGAGTGTGGATTTATTTACATTACACATTCTGAGCATGGTACAATACATATGTGTAATATTGCTCAATATATTTTATTTAGTCATTCAGCTTGTACCACATTTAGCTCAATAACTATGTTTATTGGAACATCCACTGTATAAAATTTGCTTTATGGACTGCATCTTTTGGCTATAGTCTGGTTACTCACCCAAACAAGCCTCTTTAATTTCTGTCCTGTCCGTCCTCTGTATAATCTTCACCACGAATATCACAGCCAGAGGGGTGAGGAATGAAATTGCCTGAAAGAATAAAGAGACACAATATCATTTTGCTGCATCCCATTTCACACAAACCGGACCTGATTATGGTAAAAAGCTGCTTTTTTTCCCCCCTTCCCTATCCCAAAGAACCCGATGTGCCTGACTTGTGCAACTTCATTATGTGAATGTCTTTATATCTTGTGTGTTTTTTTTTACCTGGTGCAAAATATGTTAAGTCTCCCACACAAAGGTCCTTCACGCTCTCTGCAGACATCAGATACTTCTCAAAGCAGAGAAAATTAAAAACCCTCCTCAAGACCACTCCCTTCAGTCCTCCACTGCAGTGTTTTTCAGTTCACAGGTTTGTTGATACTGATTTCTAGGACTTCACCTGAAGCCGTCATTCAGCTTTTAGCTTTGAGAGTCACATTTTAGAGTTGTTTAAAGGTTGTGTGAACTGGAAGTTGCTGAAACCATGTTTCAGTATGTTGATGCACAGCTGCAGTCACAATTACTGGACTACCAGTAATTTGGGGTGGGGCTATCAGTCCTTTAGGGCCGGGCAATGAGTCCTAGCGAGGCGCTATGAGTCCTTTAGGGAGGAGCTATCAGTCATTTAGGGCGGGGCTATTAGGCATTTAGCATGGGGCTATGAGTCATTTAGGGCAGGGCTATCAGGCATTTAAGGTGGGGCTAAATGTCATTTAAGGAGGAGTTATCAGTCATTTAGGGTAGGGCTGTCAGAAATTTAGGGTGGGGCTAAGTGTCATTTAAGGAGGAGTTATCAGTCATTTAGGGTAGGGCTATCAGACATTTAGGGTGTGGCTATGAGTCCTTTAGGGAGGGGTTATCAGTCATTTAGGGTGGGGCTATCAGGCATTTAGGGTGGAGCTATGAGTCCTTTAGGGAGGGGTTATCAGTCATTTAGGGCAGGGCTATTAGGCATTTAGGGTGGGGTTATGAGTCCTTTAGGGCAAGTCTATCAGGCATTTAGGGTGGAGCTATGAGTCCTTTAGGGAGGAGTTATCAGTCATTTAGGGTAGGGCTATCAGGCATTTAGGGTGGAGCTATGAGTCCTTTAGGGAGGAGTTATCAGTCATTTAGGGTAGGGCTATCAGGCATTTAGGGTGGAGCTATGAGTCCTTTAGGGATGGGCTATCAGGCATTTAGGGTGAGGCTTTGAGTCCTTTAGGGCAGGGCTATCAGGCATTTAGGGTGGAGCTATGAGTCTTTGGGGGCAGTGCTATCAGTCATTTAGGGTGGGGCTATCAGGCATTTAGGGTGGGGCTATCAGGCATTTAGGGTGGAGCTATCAGTCATTTAGGGTAGGACTATCAGGCATCTAGAGTAGGGCTAATCAGGCGTTTAGGGCAGGGGTATCAGGCATTTAGGGTGGAGCTATGAGTCCTTTAGGGAGGGGTTATCAGTCATTTAGGGTAGGGTTATCAGGCATTTAGGGTGGAGCTATCAGGCATTTAGGGTGGAGCTATCAGGCATTTAGGGTAGGACTATCAGGCATCTAGAGTAGGGCTAATCAGGTGTTTAGGGCAGGGGTATCAGGCATTTAGGGTGGAGCTATGAGTCCTTTAGGGAGGTGTTATCAGTCATTTAGGGTAGGGTTATCAGGCATTTAGGGTGGAGCTATCAGTCATTTAGGGCAGGACTATCAGGCATCTAGGGTAGGGCTAATCAGGCGTTTAGGGCAGGGCTATCAGGCATTTAGGGTGGATCTATGAGTCTTTTAGGGCAGTGCTATCAGTCATTTAGGGTGGTTCTATCAGGCATTTAGGGTGGAGCTATCAGGCATCTAGGGTAGGGCTATCAGGCATTTAGGGTGGGGCTATAATTCCTTTAGGGCAGAGTTATCAGTTATTTAGGGTGGGGCTATGAGTCTTTTAGGGCATGGCTACCAATCTTTTGGGGGCGGGGCTATCAGTGCATCTAATTTCTGCCTTGCTTTCATTCATTCATCAATCTTCAATTTTGTTAGTAACAGCCATCTTCCAATGATCCAAACAGTTCCCAGAGGAAAAAGTCATGCACTGCCCCACGTTTTTCTAACTTCAGGACCATTTCACTTACATGTATGTCAAGATATTGGAAAAACAACAACAATCTTAACTTTAGTCTCATGTTGACTTTAAAGATCAGCTTAAAGAAGTGTTGGGGTTAAAACCAACTTATAGAGGAAACAGGCAGCACAAGACTAAACTGAAAAAATAAAAGACACCAAATGAGAAGCAGACACCAGAACATGTTACACTTACAAACATGACTCTCTTTGGGATGTGGTCTGATTCCACCAGAGGGTTCTTGTAGAGCCAGAGCTCCTCAGGCTGGATAATCCTCTCAAACGGCTCTAGGAACTCTGTAAACCTAAAAAAAAACAAAAAAACATGGCGATCAGAGGCCTGTTGCACAAAACCAGTTAAACAAACTCTGGGTTTACTAGAGGAGTAAGTTTTGGGTTGATAAACCCAAACAAATCCAAGCTGGTTATGATCAGAGGCCTGTTACACAAAACGAGTTAAACAAACTCAGGGTTTACTAGCAAAGTAAGACTTGGGTCGACAAAACCAAACAAATCCCAGCTGCTAAAAAGCAGAGGACTGTTGCACAAAATAAGTTGAACAAACTCTGCGTTTACTAGCTGAGCAAGTTTTGGGTTGACAAAACCAAACAAATCCAAGCTGGCAAAAATCAGAGGCCCATTTCCAGAAATGAGTTTAACAAACTTCGGGATTAACAGCAGAGGAAGTTTTGGGTTGACAAATCCAAACAAATTCAAGCTGGCTAAGATCAGAGGCCCATTTCACAAAACAAGTTAAACAAACTCAAGGCTGCAACTTGACAAATCCAAAGATATGCAAACTAGTTAAGATCAGGTCATGTTGTTTCCCAACACTTGATATAAACGTTCTCTGTCAACGTGTATACATTTTGTTACTTTACCATATTTTAATAAATGAATCAGCACTCAACTTTATTTTTTAAATTATTCATTCATTCATTTTCTTTTTGGCTTAGTCCCTTTATTACCCAGGGGTCTCCACAGCGGAATGAACTGCCTTTTTTAAGTTGTACAAATTTCAATTTAACTGATGTAAGTTGAAATAACATGAACTTGAAATTAAACATTTTAATTTACAAAGAGGCTGCATGTCCAAAAGCATGTCCACAAAATGTATGAATAAACATGTGTAATATTTACATTACACAAATACAAATTATGTACAAATACAAAATATTTTTGACTATTATTATCATTTTATTACATTTGTTTTCCTAAAATGAAGCATTCTGCTGCAAACAGATGAATTATTATTAATATTATTATTATTATTATTATTATTATTGTTACTGTTGTTGTTGATATTTTTATTGTTATTACTATTATTATTATTATTATTATTAATAATATTATTACTATTTTTGTTATTGTTGTTGTTATAATTATTATCCGTTTTATTTTATTTTATTTTATTATTAATATTATTATTGTTACTGTTGTTGTTGATATTTTTATTGTTATTACTATTATTATTACTATTATTATTATTATTATTATTATTAATAATATTATTACTATTTTTGTTATTGTTGTTGTTATAATTATTATCCATTTTATTTTATTTTATTTTATTATTAATATTATTATTGTTACTGTTGTTGTTGATATTTGTATTGTTACTATTATTTTTATTATTATTAATATTTTTATTATTATTGCTATTTTTGTGATTATTGTTGTTGTTATAATTATTATTCATTTTATTATTTTTTTATTATTATTAATATTAATATTATTATTATTATTATTATTGTTGTTACTGTTGTTGTTGTTGTTATTGTTGTTGATATTTTATTGTTATTATTATTATTATTGCTATTTTTGTTATTATTGTTTTGTTGTTGTTGTTATAATTATTATCCATTTTATTATTATTATTATTAGTAGTAGTAGTATTAGTAGTAGTAGTAGTAATAGTATTAGTAGTAGTAATAGTAGCGATATTCCAATCTTCCTAAAAGGTGTTGAATAACACACATCCAGATCAGACCCAGGACTGGATTTAGTGATTTTAATTCAGAATTTGACCTGATTACATTCAGCAGCCAGATACTCCTGCAACTCTGGCACATAAAAAGAAATCCTCCAGTCTACTAGAAAATCACAGGTTTTGTCCAGTTTGATCTGAACTCTGCAGGTGAGTTTTCCTGTCAGGCTGGAATAGAAGAACCCTGCTGTAAAACATTTCACTCCATGTATTAAACATAAAGTGTTCGGCGAGTGCTTTTCTATGGTTGAGCGAGTTTAAGTGATCATCACAGAGGAAAGACCAGCGATGGAGATAAAACACCCACTTTTTTCCCACTTTTAACATAAGAGCAGGTGCAAACATTTCTAGCTTAAATGTGCAATGTTTGCAGTGTCAGACACTCAGGAATTTTAGTTGTACAAAAACTTTGCATTAAGTTGCTTAAAAAAGTGCAAACCGATAATGATGACGCAACACTGTACGAAATATCTGTTCATGAACAGTTTCTGTATTTAGTGAATCACAAATGTTTTCTGTTTATTTACGGTTGTGAATTGCATTATGGGATGTTGATCTCTGCTCTGTCCACTTTTGATGCTGAAAATTCAACTCTACAGTTTAACAAAGTGACTTTTATTGACATTTTAGTATTTTGAAATAATATAATGTATAAGAAATAGCTAATATATAGAGGAATAAGTCTGTAAAATAACAGAAAATGTGCTGGCAGTTTATTACAAGGTTTTTGTAGCATAATATACAACATTAGACATTTAATATATCACATTAAACTATTACAAATGTTCATAAAAGTCATTTTTTCCAATTTTTCATGGTTAAACGTTGTTGGGAGAAAGATCAAGATGATGCAATTTCAAAAGCAGAAATAAATGTGGGAAAAATAAAAACTAAATATGGAAAAGTGCTAAATTACAGATTTTTTTTTTTTGTTTAATTACTGACATGATAATGTGTTTTGCAGTTTATATAGTATTATATAGTTTATATTTATATAGTAATAGTTTCATAATTTACCACTCTGCATGTGAATCTTTGATTTATTTAACTTGGAAAATATTTGAAATAAATAAATAAATAAATAAATAAATAAATAAATAAATAAATAAATAAATGTATTTTTTCCAATATTTTTTTTTAAACTGCTCCAGAAACACACACACAAAACACAAACAGTAAACAAAAAAGTAATATAATTTCTGTAAATATATTTTAATGTATGTATATATATATATATATATATATATATATATATATATATATATATATATATATATATATATATATATATATATATATATATATATATAATATTTAATTAGATATTAATTACAATAATAATTGTGTATATATATGTATATATATGTGTTTCCCAGTACTGGGTTGCAACTGGAAGGGCATCTGCTGCATAAAAAATAGCTGAAATAGTTGGCGATTCATTGTGCTTTGGCAATCCATGATGAATAAGGGTCTAAGCCAAAGTCATATATATATAGGCAGCACAGTGGCGCAGTGGGTAGCACAATCGGCTCACAGCAAGAAGGTCACTGGTTCGAGCATTGGCTGGGTTAGTTGGCGTTTCTGTGTGGAGTTCTTCTCGCTGTGTTGGGGAGAAGACATGTGATATAGGTGAAGTGGGTAAGCTTAATTGGCCGTAGCGTATGTGTTTGAATGAGTGTGTATACTGTAGGTGTTTCCCAGTGATGGGTTGCAGCTGGAAGGGCATCCGCTGCGTAAAATATCATGTTGGATAAGTTGGTGGTTCATTCCACTGTGGCGCCCCCAGATTAAAAATAACTAAGCCAAAAAGAAAATGAATGAATGAATAAACATTTCACAATTTTGTACTGTATTTTTGATTAAATAAATGTGAGCAGAATCAGCTTAGTTTAAAACATTTAAAAAACCTACTGACCCCAAACTTTTGACCAGTACTGTATCAGCTGGAAGGGTATCTGCCGCGTAAAACATATGCTGAATAGTTGGCAGTTCATTCCGCTGTGGTGACCCCTGATAAATAAGGGACTTAGCCAAATACACACACACACACACACACACACGCGCACACACACACACACACACACACACACACACACACACACACACACACACACAGTCAAGCCTAAAATTATTCTCATCTCTGGCGAATTCTGACTTTAAGTTACTTTTAATTAACCAACCAGCAAGTTTAAAAAGAAGTTCTCCCAAAACATAATAAGATGATTTACAAGAGGCGTCACTGTGGAAAAAATATTTCTCATCTTCATTATTTATATTTAAACTAAAAATTTTAAATCCTAATTTGCCGGACATTATTCATAATTTCAGGTTTGACTATCTATCTATCTATCTATCCATCCATCCATCCATCCATCCATCCATCCATCCATCCATCCATCTATCTATCTATCTATCTATCTATCTATCTATCTATCTATCTATCTATCTATCTATCTATCTATCTATCTATCTATCTATCTATCTATCTATCTATCTATCTATCTATCTATCTATCCATTTATTTATTCATACAATCTCACTCATCATTTGCTTGGATTTTAAGAATAGTGAATAACCGAAGGTCTTTATAACTCATCTCTACAGAGAATGCTCTGTACAATATCTCTGCAGGTATACATCACACTGAGATCTGCCGGAGGTTCAGTTTATGTCTTCATCTACAATTGTTCCAGGACACACACACACACACACACACACACACACACACACACACACACACACACACACACACACACACAGTCACCGTGAGGTATTAAAGTATTTCTGAATACGTGTAGATGTATGATACTGTCCATCATTTTAACTCACGCCATTAGAATGAATATAAGTAACTGATGTTTCAGATAATCCGAGGTGAGCAGCAATAATTCATCATATCATATATTCAGCGCAGGATGAGATGACAGACTATAGACCATGGCTTTCTTTCCTTTGTTTTGCTTTATTTTCCAAATGAGATCCCATATAATCCTCTGGAGAGAGCGAGCGCACCGAAGAGAGAAATGTTATTCATGCGGCATTAACTCCGAATTACTTGTTACCAGAGATTGTGTTTAATTAATCTGTCATGCGGTATACGCTACTATGCTCAGTCCTGTAGCAATGACCCCAGGGAGGAGAATTCGCACACAGCGCTAATTCTTCCAAAAGGCCATGTTTACCAGGCTATCCTGGCAAAACTATGGCTGCAGAGCTGCGTCCTCGGTCCTCGGTATTCTCTGCTGGAAGAGCAAACACTGGCAACTCTTTCTTCATCCTTTGGCTGAAAATGCAGTGTGATTTTCAAGGGATGCGCAGTTAAAAATGAGAAGGAAAAAAGATCTTTCTATATGCTAATGACTTGTCTAAAACTAATTAGAGTCAGAATTCAAACAACCGTACGCAATGAGCCGAGATTGTCACACTCTACATTACACCACATTCAAAAACGCTTTCAGCTCGATCTTCACTGCCTAAATCATGCCTCACATCAAAACGCTCGCTATGTGATCTTAAAGTTGCCATAATATCAAATGTACTCCCATTATTTGTATATGTATATAGTAGTGCCTGTTATTTTTTTATTAATTTGCCCTCATAGGCTTTAAAGGGGTCCTATTACGCCCCTTTTTACAAGATGTAAAATAACTCTCTGACGTCCATAGTGTGTGTGTAAGTTTCAGCTCAAAATAGCACACAAATAAAGTTTATACTCTCTGAAACTGACCCTTATAGGCTATGATCGCTTTAAATTCTAATGAGATTGTGCTCTTTTCAGAAGAGGGCGGAGCTACAAATGCCTGTGTGTCAGTATCGTGGCAGATTCAAAAACAAGACTGACGTCCTATGCTAATGAGGGAGAGATTTAGCTAGTGGGCGGGGCTTTCCCCCTCTGATGACACGTACAAAGGGAGAATGTCAGTCAATTATATTATGTGCGATTATAAAAAATAAATTAATACATTTTTACTATTAGAAGCTGGTTATATACAGACCTTTCCCACACAACTGAGTTTAAACCCCTTATAAAAGTAATTTTAGAGCATAATAGGTGCCCTTTAATCAAATAACATAACCTTCTCTCCACCCTCTGAATGACTTCTGGTCACATGGATTTTTTTTAGGATGAGGCTATCAGTCCTTCATGGCAGGGCTATCAGTTAAACAGTAAACTGCACTCGCAAGTAAATCTGAAGTTATATTGTGTGATGTCTAAATAGAAGTCTAAACGCTGACAATATATTAACTTTTGTTTTTCTCCTCACATTATTTCTTGTAACTCTCAGTCTCATACTGTACCTACAGTGGGGGAAATAAGTATTGAAGTATCAAATAAGTTTGCAGAGCGTATTTTTTAATAAACGCTTCCAAACAAAAGGTGTTCGAGTCAGAGACTGAACATTTTACACATCCAAAAAAGCTTCGGCAACAAAACAAAAAAAAAACCTGTAGGATCAATGATATAATACACCTCACAATTAATGAGTCAACTTGATTACAGTTATGCAGCTAACAAATGCAGCTTCTGCACAACTGAAATCAGCCTCCAAAATGAGACGAATTCAGAGACGAATCCACTTGAGGTGATTTCTTATTCGAATACATATAAATTGGCTTATTCGTATACAGTGTTGGCACCTCCATTGTGCGTCTCTCTTGTTCCTATTGCTGTTGTCAATCTGGAAACCTGTTTGTGCGTGAAGTCTGAGGAGGGAAAATAAAAACGCTCTCAATTATTTAGAACTTGAACTGCAATACCTAAACCAACCACTACAAACAGCACAATTAGGGCTCTATTTTAATGATCTAGGTGCAAAGTCTAAAGCGGATGGTGCAGAAGCATTAAGGGTGTGTCTGAATCAACTTTTGCTATTTTAAGTACGCTACAAAAACCTTGTAATAAGCTGACAGCATTTCTCTATATATTCTTTCTTCATTATATCATTTTAAACGAATTAAATGTCAATAAGAGTCACTTTGTTAAAGTGTAGAGTTGAATTTTCAACATTAAACATCGACATCAATTAGGCAATAATGCAATTAACAACTGTAAATAAACACTTGTGATTCACAAAATACAGAAACTGTTCATTAACAGATATGTTTACAGTGTAATGCAGATGATTCAAAGAGCATCAAAGTGCAGTTCCTACAATGTTTGCTTATTTGAACACAATAGCATTGCATGATGCATTTACCTGCTGTAAACGTCTAGACAGAATCAAATGCAACACACAGACACATAACAGCACATCTTTAATTTACATATTTTGGTCACATGTTTTTCTGCATCTGCATTGTGTGAATTGATTGCCTACAGATGCGTTTATCCGTGTCTGATCAGCACACTCTGCACTGTCACTTCTGCAGGTATTCTGGATATTTAAGCACCAAAATGAACCTGTTTCACTGAATCACCCACAAATCATCAGCAAACAGAATTTGATTTAAAAGAGACGTTTTCATCTATTTTATATGCATGTAGTCAGCAGGAATGCATTAAATGATGGAGATGTAGCGCGGTGCACTTTCAGCATTTTAAAGCAGGTGCTGTTCAGTCCAGGTAAAGAGTGTCGCATCATAAGCTTCACAGCCTTCACACACAGAAACTACATTCAAGACTGAGATCTGCTGCTCTGCAAACTAACTTTCACACAGATTTTTCGTTTGCAGAATTCAGCTTGCAAATCCTGCAGCAAAATAAAGCAGATGAGTCTTGAAAGATATATATAAAAATATACAATTGCAAAAGTACCTTAGAAAATAAGCAAGCACTGTAATGCACTTTTAATGGCTAATTTGTAATAATAATATTAATAATAATAATAATAATAATAATAATCAAAATCATATACACTGTAAAAAAAAAAAATTCTAGTCAAGTTTCTCAACTTGCATCAGTCAAACTGACTAGAACTGGAGTGCCTAAACTCGGTACTGGAGGTCCAGTGTTCTGCAAAGTTTAGTTCTAACCCCAATCAAACACACCTGGGCTAACTAATCAAGCTCTTACTAGGCTTTCTAAAAACATCTGTGCAGGTGTGTTGAGGCAAGTTGGAGCTAAAATCTGCACAACACAGACCGTCCACGACCGAGTTGGGCACACCTTGACTAGAATATTACACTCTCCAGCCACTTTATTAGGTACACCTTACTAGAACTGAGTTGGACCCCCTTTGCCTTCAGAACTGCCTTAATCCTTCGTGGCAGAGATTTAACAAGATACTGGAAATATTCCTCAGAGATTTTACTCCATATTGACATGATAGCATCACGCAGTTGCTGCAGATTTGTCAGCTGCTCATCCATGATGCCAATCTCCCATTTCACCACATCCCAACGGTGCTCTATTGGATTGAGCTCTGGTGACTGTGGAGGCCATTTGAGTACAGTGAACTCATTGTCATGTTCAAGAAACCAGTCTGAGATGATTCACACTTTATGACATGGTGCGTTATCCTGCTGGGAGTAGCCATCAGAAGATGAGTACACTGTGGTCATAAAGGGATGGACATGGTCAGCAGTAATACTCAGGTAGGCTGTGGTGTTGACACGATGCTCAATTAGTACTAATGCACCCAAAGTGTGCCAAGAAAATATCCCCCACACCATTACACCACCACCACCAGCCTGAACCGTTGATACAAGGCAGGATGGATCCATGCTTACATGTTGCTGACGCCAAATTCTCACCATACCATCTGCATGTGGCAGCAGAAACGGAGACTCATCAGACCAGGCAACGTTTCTCCAATCTTCTATTGTCCAGTTTTGGTGAGCCTGTGTGAATTGTAGCCTCAGTTTCCTGTTCATAGCTGACAGGAGTGACACCCGGTGTGGTCTTCTGCTGCTGTAGCCCATCTGCCTCAAGGTTGGACGTGTTGTGTGTTCAGAGATGCTCTTCTGCAGACCTCGGTTATGACGAGTGCTTATTTGAGGCATTTGCACCCACAGAACTGTCGCTCACTGCATATTTTCTCTTTTTCATTCTCTGTAAACTCTAGAGATGGTTGTGCATGAAAATCCCAGTAGATCAGCAGTTTCTGAAATACTCAGCCTGTGTGGCACCACCAGCTATGCCACGTTCAAAGCTGCTGCCATGTGATTGGCTGATTAGAAAGTTGGACAAGTGTACCTAATAATGTGGTAGGTGAATGTGAGTTAAACTTTGTATAACTTATTAAAAATAAGTTTTAACATTTTTAATAAGTAACATAAAATAAGTCAGGCAGTTCATTCTGCTGTGGCAACCCCTGATTAATAAAGGGACTAAGCCGAAAAGAAAATGAATGAATGAATGATAAATAAGTCCCATTTTTGGGTCCCCTTAAAACATTTCCGTTGTGTTCAGCGCATGTGTTGTAAGAAAATGCAGCCATTTTGCTCATTTGTTTGTTTTGTGAGAAATTGCAGTCCATTTTGTTAATTTGTTTGCATTGTGAGCATATCCAACACATCTGCTGTTAAACCGATGAAGATCTTTTCTTAATGTGTTAGGGATTTTTGTAATTGCATGTGTTTTCTTAAACTTAAACTCTCCAGGCCATCATATAAATCGTGGTCTCGCCCAAACGTCAAGCTGAGCCCATGAGTAAAGTGTCGCAAGCGATCTTCACGCAATAATATGCAGAACATTATTCTGCTGGCTGAAAAATCTGGCTCCTGTCTTGACGTATCTCTGTGACAGCCCTGGCCTCTATAAACAGAGGAATAAAAGTGTCCAGGGGCCGCTGTCAGATTACTTGTTCAGGCAAACAGAATGCTCTCTGTGTGTCAGTTCTTCTGCATGTTCACAGAGTGCATCTGGGAAGATGAGAGCGTGATAAATGAACTTGAAGTGGTTATCAGGAGTCGGGACAGTGTGAAATGGGAAGTGTTTACTGCACACGGGCTGTATAATGTGCTCGCCGCTCTCTGTCTGCATGTAAACACTCTGACTGCAGCTCTGTGACACTTTTAAGCATTGAACATTTCTGAGCAGACCTCTGGCTGAACCATCGGCTTGCTTGAACAGTAAACAAAACTAAACTAAAAACTAAATAGGCATCTTGGACTAGCTACAGCATATTGTTTATTTCATGTTATAATAGCTAGAGTAAAAATGCTGGGTTATTTCAACCCAATTTGAATAAAATATGGACATTTAGCCTCTCATGTGCTTTGTCCTAAAGCCACTACTGTATGCTTAGTGGTTGGCTGGCGGCGTGCAGGAAATACACTCATTACTAAACCATATTTACATGCTATTTCAGACTGAATATTCAGAGTAGCGGTGAACAATATAGAGAGCACATCACAGGCTGTCAATGTTCAAAAATTAACCAATGTGAATATAAAAGCAACTTCAGCTCAGTAAAGCAGGCTAGGTAGAATATCGCTATTTACTGATGTTCTGTTGTTCAACTAAATAAAAATCTACATTATTGATGCTATTAAAAGTCTGAAAATAGTCACATCAGTCTTTTACTGGGAGATTTCAGTGGCTGAACAACACTTCTGTGCATATAACCCATTCATAACAACACAATCTACATCAGCTCTGAGTGACTAAAAGAGTTTAACACAGAACATCACCTGTCTAAAAGAAATACCTCAGCCATGGTGTTGTCTTTCCTCCAGCGTGCAAAACTCACTCCAATATTGATTCAGGAGTTTAAAAAGTTTTGATTCAGCATTTGTTTTTATCGCTGTCTCTCTCTCGTGTGCACATGAACGTGTTGCATGTGTACGTGTAAACGGCGGATCTGAATGAACGTGTGCGCAGATGTACAAATCTACATTTGCTGACAGACAGTTTGGGCTACTTATTAGAATTATGGCAATTGTCGGCTCAACAATATTTAATTGGAACATTTTTTAGTCTCATGCCTTACCCAGAATATAAAAATACATATAAACACATGTAGATCATTTCCTTTAATCATTACTATTGAAATGTGAAGAGACTTTCAACCAGCACAACAACACATGTACCTGAAGACAATCAGCTACTGCAACTATAACTCAGCAGTTGGTTTTGTCCATATCTTATTTAAAATTGGGTATGGTTGAGTATTTTTTGCTTGATAAATGCAGAGCTCATTGCTAAATATATATCTCTTATAAAATATTTCCCCTTTTACTAAGGAACGTGACAAGAAAATTAAAAATAAATTTTAAATATGGCAAATTCATTTATTCATTCATTCATTTTCCTTCAACTTAGTCTTTATTTCAGGGGTCACCACAGTGGAATGAACCGCCAACTATTCTAGCATATGTTTCATGCAGTGGATGCCCTTCCAGCCACAACCCAGTACTGGAAAACATCCATACACACTCATTCACACACATACACTACAGACAATTTAGTTTATTCAATTCCCCTATAGCGCCAATGTTTGGACTGTGTGGGGGAAACCGGAGCACCCGGAGGAAACCCACGCTAACACGGGGAGAACATGCAAACTCCACACAGAAATGCCAACTGACCCAGCTGGGACTCGAACCTGAGACCTTCTTGCTGTGAGGCAACAGTACAAGTCACTGAGCCACCCTTTCGCCCATATTGTTATTATTACTAATGTTTATATTATTATTATATTATTATTATTATTATATTATTGTTATTGTTATTATTATTATTATTATTATTATTATTATTATTATTATTATTATTATTAGTATTATTATTATTATTATTAATAATTTTAATATTATTATTATTATTATTATTATTATTATTATTATTATTATTGTCGTTGTCATTGTTTTTATTATTGTTATTATTATTATTAATTTTAATATTACTATTGTTTTTATTATTGTTATTATTATTATTATTATTGCTGTTTTTGTTGTCGTTGTTTTTATTATTGTTTTCATTATTATTAATTTTAATATTACTATTGTTTTTATTATTATTATTATTATTGTTGTTGTTGTTGTTGTTGTTGTTGTTGTTGTCGTTGTTTTTATTATTATTGTTATTATTATTATTAATTTTATTAATACTATTATTTTTATTATTATTATTGTTGTTGTTGTTGTTGTTGTTGTTGTTGTTGTTGTCATTGTTTTTATTATTGTTATTATAATTAATTTTAATATTACTATTGTTTTTATTATTATTATTATTATTATTATGGGCGTCACGGTGGAGCAGTGGGTAACACGATCGCCTCACAGCAAGAAGGTTGCTGGTTCGAGCCTCAGTCAGTTGGTATTTCTGTGTGGAGTTTGCATGTTCTCCCCATGTTGGCGTGGGTTTCCTCCGGGTGCTCCGGTTTCCCTCACAAGTCCAAAGACATGTGCTATAGGTGAACTGGGTAGGCTATATTGTCCATAGTGTATGTGCGTGAATGAGTGTGTATGGATGTTTCCCAGTGATTGGTTGCAGCTGGAAGGGCATCCGCTGCGTAAAACATATGCTGGATAAGTTGGCGGTTCATTCCGCTGTTGCGACCCCGGATTAATAAAGGGACTAAGCCGAAAAGAAATGAATGAATTGTTCGTTCATTCGTTTATTTATTTATTTATTTATTTATTATTTTTTAATTTATTTATTTATTATTATTATTATTATTATTCCTTTGTAATGTAAGTTTAAGTGACGCTTATTACCCCATTCTCTCATATTGTTCGCTAATACTTACATGTACATACTGTACTGCAATAGCTACACTACAACAACAACAACAACAACAACAACAACAACAACAGCAGCAGCAACTAATCTGTAAATTTGGTGTTCGTACAACACAAACTGCAGACAGTAATCTACAATGTGACCAGTTTTCCTGCTTCTGAGCATTCATGCATCTATCAATAGCTTTTCTGTAATAATTGGCAAATAACGGCACTGTGAAACACTGAGAGACTGACATAAGGAAGTGTAGGAGGGTGGGAATCTCTCTCTCACAGACACACACAGTCGTGTCTATCATTGTTTTTTTGACAGTCTGCCACCGCCGCAGTCTCTCTGACACAGTGCCAGGAGCCTCCGCAGATCACATAAAACATGTCTGTTTAGCGGAGCCGCTTGAACACACACAAACAAACACAAATCAGTGTGAGGCTCCGCTGGGTTCATGCTTTGAATAGCAGGAGTCCTGTGAGGTGTCGAGACTGTGACTCTACAGACTCCCACACGTGTCCAAACAAACACAACACCTGAGGAGAAAACACACCCATGACAGATCGGCACTCGGCAAGCGTCAAAACATCCATAGAAAACAGAAAAATTTGATGTTATTTTACTTTTCACAAAGAAAACGATTGGCGACGCACTTGCGCAGTGGGTAACATGATCACCTCACAGCAAGAAGGTTGCTGGTTCGAGCATTGGCTGGGTCAGTTGGCATTTCTGTGTGGAGTTTGCATGTTCTCCCCGTGTTGGCGTGGGTTACCTCCAGGTGCTCCGGTTTCCCCCACAACCCCAAAGACATGTGGTACAGGTGAATTGGGAAGGCTAAATTGTCCATAGTGTATGTGTGTGAATGAGTGAGTATGGGTGTTTCCCAGTGATGGGTTGCAGCTGGAAGGGCATCCGCTGAGTAAAAAATATGCTGGTTAAGTTGGCGATTCATTCTGCTGTGGCGACCCCAGATTAATAAAGGAACCAAGCTGAAAAGAAAATGAATAAAGACTAACAGAAATGCCAACTGACCCAGAGACCTTCGTACTGTGAGGCCAATGTGTCTGTTCAATTAACATCTTGGTATCATTATTAATTTACCATTATATATATAACGATGGAACCACAAGACAAGTGTTGAAACCACAGGCTTGGCACAAGATGCACCATGAAGAGTTTTGAGAAGGGCGCGGCAAACAAACTTGGCTTTCTTTCTTCCAAATGCCTGTGTTTTCCCCTTCATTCTTTAATAAGAAAAGCAAAGAAGATGAAAAAGAATGTGAAATTGAAAAGACACTTAACTGCATCCTACTTAATAAAGCGTCTCTATTTATTTAATTTTTACAAACAATGTCCAAAACCCTAAACAATGGATTAGTAGCACTTCTTGTGATTAAATGCCTTTTAAAGATGCATCTCTTGTTGTATTCCTCTTTCATAACGCACTGTTGTAACTGGATAAAAGCACTGGCTAAATTAATAAATGTAAATGTAATGAGTCAAATTTCTTGCTCTTTTCCACCTGATTTCTGAACTCAAGTCAGATGCATAATGCATAACACACACACACACACACTGCCTGTAGCTCCTTTTTCTTAATTCACAGGCGTTTTCCATTTATTTTCACTTTCAAAGTGTATGAAGTGGCCTTGACTTCTGCTTCTTCAATCTATCTATCTGTCTGTCTATCTATCTATCTATCTATCTATCTATCTATCTATCTATCTATCTATCTATCTATCTATCTATCTATCTATCTATCTATCTATCTATCTATCTATCTATCTATCTATCTATCTATCTATCTATCTATCTATCTATCTATCTATCTATCTATCTATCTATCTATCTATCTATCTATCTATCTATCTATATATATATATATATATATATATATATATATATAGATTTTTGCATAGTATGTCCCTTTTAAGTCAACTTAATTGATTTGTATTGGGACAACCTGAATGAATAGTGTGGAGGCACAGCTGATACTATTCACAGCATGTCAGAATATACCATCCCAACAGGGGCATGTCAAAGCAAAGTTAAAATCTTCCTGCTTAAAGACATTCAGAAAGATTCATCTATTCCTCCAGATGTAAATCGTGCATTACAGCACCGCTCTGAATAGCTGCAGCTGGGCTAAAGCTGAATACTAATGTGTGTGCGGCGCTCCTGGTGAACCTCGACCACAGCCTTGACCTTGTAAAGTACAGGTAAATGCTTTCTAAGATTGTGTCTGCGCTTGACATATGTGGCAACCAGTTCAAGGCAAAACTAGATCACTGTCTTTATAAAGAGAGTCTACAGATGTCATCGTGACCAGAAAACAGATGCCCTGCACAACTACACTACCTGACAAAAGTCTTGTCGTCTATCAAAGTTTTAGGAACAACAAATAATAACACTGACTCAAATCACTGATTAATAAAGTCATCTGGAGTGGCAAAGAAAGCCTTCTTGCAGGACTCCCAGAGTTCATCACGATTCTTTGTGTTCATCTTCAATGCTTCCTCCATCTTACCCCAGGCATGCTCAATAATGTTCATATCTGGTGACTGGGCTGGCCAATACTAGAGTACCTTGACCTTCTTTGCTTTCAGGAACTTTGATGTGGAGGCTGAAGTATGAGAAGGAGTGCTATCCTGCTCAAGAATTAATTTATTTTATTATATGAAGTCAATCTAGTGACATATATACTTGCAAAATAAAAGAAAGTTTTGCAAACAAAAAAAAGTATGGAGCAAAAAATAAATAAAAGCAAATCTCCTAAAATTGCTTAGCGAAAATTCTTTTTCGAGAAATAAAAATTAATTTTGCTTATAAAAATAAAGAACTGCAAAAGGAAATTTAAGTTTTGAGAAACAAACAAAAAATTACTGCAAATAAAAATAAAGCAGTGCAAAAACACTTAAATATTTGCAAAAAAAACTATATATATTTGCAAAGATTCTTTATAGCATTGCCTTTACAAAACGTTACAATGGAAGTTTTGCGTTTACTGGGCTGTAAGACCACCTTGGTGATACTGTGTCTCCAGGTGATGACATCGCTTAAATGGAGGCAGGTCTAGGCCTACCATAAACGCCCAAGTTCCCTCGACTCCGCCCACTTGTCAAATCAGGGCCACGAAGTGAAACGCACAGAAACGTGAAGTGCATAGTGAAAACAGCATCGCAAACTCACAACTGAATAAAAAGCTAATTAAAATGAGCATTGCAATTGACTCGACGGGTTTTGTGAAGGTATATATATATATATATATATATGAAGGTATCTATATATGTTTACAGACAGGAGGTTAAGGAGTTGGCTGTCTGGTGCAGTCACAACAACCTGGAGCTCAACACAATCAAAACAGTGGAGATGATAGTGGACTTCAGGAGAAACCCCCCTGCTCTCCCCCCCACTGAGCATCATGGACAGCATTGTGGCAGCAGTGGAGTCATTCAGGTTCCTGGGCACCACCATCTCTCAGGACCTGAAGTGGGACACTCACATTGACTCCATTGTCAAAAAAGCTCAACAGAGGCTGTACTTTCTTCGTCAGCTGAGGAAGTTCAACCTCCCAAAGGAGCTGCTGAAACAGTTCTACACCTCCATCATTGAATCAGTCATCTGCACATCAATAACTGTCTGGTTTAGCTCAGCTACTAAATACGACCTCCAAAGACTACGTCGAATAGTTCGGACTGCTGAGCGAATCACTGGTACAACCCTTCCTACTCCCCAAGAACTGTACTTATCCAGAGCGAGCAAAAGAGCTGCCAAAATCACTCTGGACCCCTCACACCCAGCACACTGCCTCTTTGAACTTCTACCTTCTGGTCGACGCTACAGAGCACTGCGCACCAGAACAGCCCGACACAGAAACAGTTTCTTCCCTCAGGCAATCCATCTCATGAACTCTTGATGATAATAATTGTGGAGCCAACATCACTACTTGCCATACACGTTTATACACATATACACTTATTTAACAACACACTTTACATGCCAATTTGCACATAACAGCTGCACATATAACGTTGTATATAGTAATAAACATGTACATACACTTGTCAATCTGTATATTTGCACTCACTACTTCTATTTTTTTTTTAAATATATTTATTATCTGTTTTTTGTCCTGTCTCTGTAATCCTGTTGCACTGTAGAAGCTCTGTCACCAAAACAAATTCCTCGTATGTGTGAACATACCTGGCAATAAAGCTCTTTCTGATTCTGATTCTGATTCAAGTATTTATTTTTGCTTAGCGATTTTTGGAGATTTGCATTTATGATTTTTTTTTTGCAAATACATATGGCCCTAAATTGATTCCATATTATTACCCCTAAATTCTTGTGGCAAAACTCTTACAGGGCTTTTTTTCTTACTAAATAATAAGATGCATTTAATTATCTTTGCTATTTACAATGCACAGTTGTTTTTATTGCCTCCGTCAGATTTAAGTGACAGTATCAGTGCAGACACTGTGTTGTGTAACCTGTCTTAAATCCTGTTTGTCTCTCTTCTCCTCCTCACAAGACACAAAAGAGATTAGAAACCTCTGGGTGGAGAACATCAATGTAAAAATCGGAGAGGTCGTTGTAGCTAATGGAGAAATCTGATAGACAGATTGGCAGGATTGAATAATGGCAATCACATCCATCCTCCAAACACCGACCTCCGTCTGAGAGAGAAAGTTTGGGGACGTTACGAATGAAAGAAAGGCCAGGATCAAGACGCAGAGAAAGCACGTTTCTCCCACACGTGAGCCGCCGATCAATACGTCAATGTCAGGACTATTCATCTCCGGTCCTGCACGGCCACTGTCCTGCAGAGAATGTGCCAATGCTACAAAACAAAATGCTATTTTTTGTCTCTCTATATGTAAAGAAAGAGGAAAGCAACATGATCAAAATCTATGAAATGCTATTTATTATGCTGTAATTATGCATTTAAATACCTACTTTTAAAATTTAAAACTTAAAACTTAATTTTAAAAATGTAAAACTTAATTTTAAAAGTATAAATTGCCAGAAAAAAAATAAATGTGCAATTTTGTAAAAAAATTGCTGTAAAATTTACAGTTTTATTGGTCATTTTGGTTGCCATTACTACTGTAAAAATGTATAAGTGCACTGTAAATGAACAATTACAATGGTGCTGTAGTTTTACAGTACAGTTGTAATTACCAATTTACAGTGTGCTTGTAAATGTTGCCAGTAATACTGTAAAATGTACAAGTATGCTGTAAATTAATAATTAAAATTGTGCTGTAAAACTGCAGCACATTTGTAATTGTTAATTGACAGTGCATTTGTAAATTTACAGTATAAATTGCTAGTAAAAAATAAATGTGCAATTCTGTAAAAACAACTGCTATACAATTTACAGCATTACTGGTCATTTTGGTTGCCATTAGTATTGTAAAATTCACAAGTGTGCTGTAAATTAATAATTAAAACTGTGCTGCAGTTTTACAGCACAGTCGTGATACTAGTATTACTTCTAGTATTACTGGCAACTAAAATTGCCAGTAATATTCACTTTACAGTACATTTCGAAGCACTTCCCGAGACCTTTAACTCAAGCGGCTAGCAGAGACTGGCTGTCAGCCTGAAGCAGTGAATGCTTCAACCCAAGCCTGGCCGAGAGCCTCCAGATCTGGGTGTGCTGGACCGGCCGCCGTGGGCTGGATTTAGTCACAGCTTGGCATTTTGGAAGATCAGGTTCTCAGCATGGTTCCCAAGAGACATCTGCTCTCAAGATAGAAACCTTGGCAATAATCAAGCCGAGTGTCACTCAAAATGTCCTGGATGTCCATACGGCCAAACTAGAGGTCTGCACAGGACCGTTACACCCTTCTTAAAGCGATTCAGTTCATCCCCCCTCCCCAAAAAACACAAACTAAAATAATAAATACATAAGAAAGAAAAAATAAATAAATAAAAAATAATAATAATAATACATAATAAATAAATTATGCTTAATAAATAAATAAGAAATACATAATAGGAAATACTGTGGAAAAATCTCCTTGCTTTGTTAAAAATCACTTGGAAAAGTTTTGAATTGTGAAAATAAACAAATGAAATTTGTTGTCAACTGTATGTATAGATTGAGGTATGCAATATGATCAAAACTGTACTTCCCAATATGAAACAAAAAAGTTGCACACTCAGAAATAAAGGTACAAAATCTGTCACTGGGGGCGGTACCTTTTCAAAAGATACAGTTTTGTTCCTAACAGGTTATTAAAGGTACATGTTAATACCTAAAAAAGCACACATCTGTACCTCATAATATTTTAAAGGTACAAAAATGTCCAAAAGTGTACCTTAAAATATACTAATGCGCAGCTGTAAAGTACAAAAGTGTACCACTTGAAAACCTCCTGATAACGTCCGAGGCTCAGACACACTCTCCCAATTCAAAACTAGATTAAAGACCTATCTGTTCAGTAAAGCATACACTTAGTGCACCACTTAGGGGGCTTCCACACAGGTTCTGCATCTTGCTGATATACACTGTAAACATCAGCTACGCTAATTATTTTCTTTATTCTCCATTTCCACCTGGGGATACTCTTCCCGAGGCCCTCAGACTATGCAGAGTCACTGATTCGATCCAAGATCAACGACGAGATGATCCCAAGGTTTCCATATCCTGGACCTGGCCGAATCCTGAGCAGCTACTGTGATGGTCATGGAGGAGTGGAGAACATGAGACTGATTCCTGTGACGCTCCAGAGACAGACGAGTCTTCGCTGAGGCCAGCTTCCAGCCTCCGCCGCTGAGACTGCAGCTCTGCACAAGAAGTTTGGCCAGCGGAGAAATTAAAATGGTCGTGCCCAACTGAGCCTGGTTTCTCTCAAGGCTTTTTTTCTTCACTTCCGCCATTAGTGAAGTTTTTTTTCCCTCTCCGCTTTCGCCACTGGCTTGCATGATTCAGGATCTGTAGAGCTGCGCATCGATGGATTTGCCCTTCAATATTTGGACTCTCAGTAGTGATTATTAAACTACACTGAACTGAGCTAAACTGAACTTAAACACTACAAACTGAACTACACTGTTCCTATTTACTGTGACCCTTTATGTGAAGCTGCTTTGACACAATCTACATTGTATAAGCGCTATACAAATAATGGTGAATTGAATTGAAAAGGTACCGTCTTAAGTGACAGCTTTTGTACCTTTATTTCTGAGATTTTGGGCAGCTACTGTATTTGCACTATGTGAAAATAGCAGTGTGTTAACTGTAAAAGTGTAAATAGTGCTATTTGTACTCGTGTGCAACATGAGTTGAATGCACATCAAGTCAAATCCATGACTTTTACTTCATAAATGCAAACTTCCACCAAGAAAGGCTTGAACACAGCACATCCTCTATCTTCAATCCTAATAAAACACACTTGAACCAGCTAATGAAGGTGTTCAGGTTTACTGAAATCCTCCAGGAAAGTGTGCAGGTTCCCAAGAGGCATCTGCACCCGAGTCAGAAAAAAGCCTCTGTCACTCAGAATGTCCTGGATGTCCATGGAGGTCTGTCTATTCCACTCCTTCTTAATATTCCCCATGTGTTCACCGGCTGTCTGCTTACAACCATATCCTTGCCAACCCCACCAATTATCTTAAAATCCTGCTGAATTTCCAACACTTAAATTTCATCAGACCACAAAGAGATTGAAGATAATAATAAAAAATGTAAAGCATATGCTGGAATAGTTGGCGGTTCATTCCGCTGTGGCGACCTCTGAAATAGAGACTCAGCTGAAGGAAAATGAATTAATCAATTGTGTAAGAGCTAATACACAATTGATGTAATGTAGTGCCCCTGAAAGCAGGAGAGCTAGGCTTTTTCAGCACAGTGAAATAGTTGTTTTTGAAAGTCTAAATGCCAACAAATATGGATTGAAGTTAAATATTTTAGTAGATAAAAACATGCTGTGAATTTTGGGAATGATTTCATCTGTCTTCAATACATGTTGACTTTTGGACATTACAATATGCTGTCGCTGGAATCATTTTCCTTTGGCTTAGTCTCCATTTCATAGGTCTCCACCGCGGAATGAACCTCCAACCATTCCGGCATTTGTTTTATGCAGCGAATGCCCTTTCAGCTGCAACCCGGTACTGGGAAACACCCATACACACCCACACTCACATAAGCTGGAATAAATTGTAATAATCACCATCAGGACATGAAATTAAAAGTCTAATGAATGTGAGACTTAGGGTGCTTTCACATCTAGACTTTTGTTTCAGAACCTGGTGCGTTTCCCCAGTTACCATGGGTTGTTTGGAATTATGTAAATCCAGCAATCGTGCTCAAATCAGCGCCAAATCGGTCTGAGATCGCCTGAATGAGGTGGTCACGGCTTGAGTGAAACAAACTCTGGAGCGGATCGATTGTAGTGAGAATGCAATATGATCAGAGCCAGGCTATATCACAGTGTATTATGGATATGTAATAGGCATTTATATGGCTATATGAAGAGAGAATTATGAGTAGGACAGGATAAATGTGGATTTCCGGTAAATGTGCATTTCATGTCAAATACGTAAGTGAAAGCATGTTAACTATTAACGAGAGCTGCTTATCCATTAGGAAAATTGACCAAACTGCAGTTCGGGTTTAATTTCTATCATTTTAGACGGGGTTGGGCCGGGCTTGAGCTTGCGCAGTAAATGAACAGTCATGTGATGCATTTCGATTAGCGCGAGAAAGTAGTCAAATTGTTTGTTACAACATTAAAATCCCTCCCTGCAAAGGTGAAATAAATGATGATGTGAAGGCAAAAAGAGCGAATTTTGACTGCGGTCAGGCCAGCCGCCAGTTCATAAAGAACGGTCATTCTAGCCACCAAGGTATTTCTGCAGTCGCTCGTACACTGCGTATTATTGTAGAGTACTAAACAGCAATGTACAGCAAGCTGACAGGGAAGATGACCAGGTCACTCGCTACATTGAAACTGCTGTCATGGAAAATGAAATGGATATTCTTGGCTGGTGGAAGATGAACAAACAATCCTACCCAAAACATCATGCATCCCGGTCAGTAGCAGCAGCAGTGCTGCTCAGTGAGCGCAGGACTGCGCTAAAGCCATTTACAGTGGATTCAATAATGTTCCTCCACAAAAATACGTAGCCTAATCTTGGTGAGTAAAAGGCTTTCAAATTATAAGTTGTTTAATATTCAATTCACCTTTATTTGTATAGCGCTTATACAATGTAGATTGTGTCAAAGCAGCTTCACATAAAAGGTCACAGTAAATAGGAACAGTGTAGTTAAGTTTGTAGTGTTTAAGTTCAGTTCAGTTGAGCTCAGTTCAGTGTGGTTTAATAATCACTACTGAGAGTCCAAATACTGAAGAGCAAATCCAATGATGCGCAGCTCTACAGATCCTGAACCATGCAAGCCAGTGGCGACAGCGGAGAGGGAAAAAAAACTTCACTAAAGGCGGAAGTGAAGAAAAAAAACCTTGAGAGAAACCAGGCTCAGTTGGGCACGACCATTTTAATTTCTCCGCTGGCCAAACGTCTTGAGCAGAGCTGCAGTCTCAGTGGCGGAGGCTGGAAGCTGGCCTCAGCGAAGAGTCGTCTGTCTCTGGAGCGTCACAGGAAACAGTCTCATGTTCTCCACTTTTCCATGACCATCACAGTAGCTGCTCAGGATTCGGCCAGGTCCAGGATATGGAAACCTTGGGATCATCTCGTCGTTGGTCTTGGATCGAATCAGTGACTCTGCATAGTCTGAGGGCCTCGGGAAGAGTATCCCCAGGTGGAAATGGAGAATAAAGAAAATAATTAGCGTAGCTGATGTTCACAGTGTATATCAACAAGATGCATAACCTGTGTGGAAGCCCCCTAAGTGGTGCACTAAGTGTATGCTTTACTGAACAGATAGGTCTTTAATCTAGTTTTGAATTGGGAGAGTGTGTCTGAGCCTCGGACGTTATCAGGAAGGCTATTCCAGAGTTTAGGAGCTATAAATGAGAAGGCTCGACCTCCTTTACTCGACTTTGCTATTCTAGGTACTACCAGAAGTCCTGAGTTTTGAGACCTTAAAGAGCGAGTTGGATTGTAGCGAGACAGAAGATTGGTTAGATAAACAGGAGCTAGATTATTTAGAGCTTTATATGTAAGAAGCAATATTTTAAATTCAATACGAAACTTAACAGGCAGCCAGTGTAAGGAGGATAAAATTGGGGTGATGTGATCAAATTTTCTAGACCTGGTTAGAACTCTGGCAGCTGCATTTTGTACTAATTGAAGTTTGTTAATAGAGGATGCTGGGCAGCCAGCAAACAGAGCATTACAGTAGTCCAGCCTAGAAGTCATAAAAGCATGGACTAGCTTTTCTGCATCTGAGATGGATAGCATACTTCGTAACTTAGCGATATTTCTCAGATGAAAGAAAGCAGTTTTTGTGACATGGGAAATATGATTTTTAAAAGTTAAATTGCTGTCTAATATGACACCCAGATCTTTTATAGTAGAACTAACGCTAACTTTGTATCCCTCTAATTCTAGGTCGAGTTGTGAGATCTGCTGTGTACAGGATTTTGGCCCAATAAGTAATAATTCTGTTTTGTCTGAGTTTAAGAGAAGATAATTGTTGGTCATCCAGTCTTTAACATCTTTAATACACTCAGTTAGCTTGGACAGATTAGACGTCTCGTCAGGTTTAGTTGAAATATATAATTGAGTATCATCTGCATAGCAGTGAAAGCTGATCCCATGTCTTCTAATAATGTCTCCCAGGGGTAGCATGTATATTGTAAACAGTAAAGGGCCTAAAACTGATCCTTGAGGCACCCCGTATTTTACTGGGCTGATTTGTGAAGGCTGTCCATTTATATTTACAAACTGGTAACGGTCAGATAAGTATGATTTAAACCATTGTAGGGCATGTCCCTGGACACCTGTAGACTTTAAGCGATTAATAAGGATACCATGGTCAATGGTGTCAAATGCCGCACTAAGATCGAGTAGAACTAATAGCGAGATGCACCCTTGGTCAGCAGCTAAGAGTAAATCGTTGGTTATTTTCACTAATGCAGTTTCTGTACTGTGATGAGCTCTGAAACCTGACTGAAACACTTCAAAAACATTGTTGGTCTGCAAAAAGGAGCATAATTGAGCAGAAACAAATTTTTCTAGTATTTTAGATATAAATGGAAGGTTTGAAATAGGCCTATAATTAGCTAAGTTGCTGGGTTCCAGTTGTGGTTTCTTAATAATAGGTTTAATAACAGCTATGAATTAAATGATAAAGTAGACAGGGTATATAGGCTTATGTTGGCATTATTCTTTTGTTATTTAGCTTCACCATTGCCTTAATGCCAGATTGTGAAGAGAAGTGGTTCAACAAATCTGACAGAGCCTTTCATTATTGCCAAATACCCGTCATAATTTATTTTAATTTATTTTGTTAAGAAAGACTTATTTTTATTGATGTGCTGGCCGATTTAAAGATGTACCTATATTTAGAGTGCTGAGATGTTACGATGTTACAAAGGACGTATTTTATTTCTTTGTTCCAACCTCTAAGTGGTCTATAGCCTACGTTTGTTATCAATAAATGATGTTAAAACACATATAAACAACTCATTCCTGAAAAAAGGCAAAGGAGCTGTGTACATGTGCACATTTGAATAATGTCGGGCTGTAAACGGGTTCGGGCATTAAAAAGCCGTCAATCAAAATGTACTTGTCGGGCTCGGGCCGAATTCTGTCGGGCTCGGACCCTATCGGGCCTAACTTTTATGGCCTGATTACAGCTCTACAAGAGAATCGATCCACAGGTGTAAAAGCACCCTTAATAAGTTTACTGACAACCATAGAACGTGCTATAATCCATTATTATATTGACACAAACTCAAGGTACACTGTAAAAACATTCTGGGTTCCACAATATTCCTTCATGTTGTCGCAACACAAATCGATTAAGTTAACTTAAAGGGCACATAGTTTACCTCTTTTTTATGATTTAATATTAATATGATGGTTCTTCTGAGTGTGCCAGTTTAGGTTCAGTTTAAAACACAATTCAGATTATTTTATTATAATGTGTTAAAAAGTGTCATGTTGGGGGCGTGTCCACAGTTCGCTGATTTAGGGGTGTGTTGCTTCACATGTAAATTAGTTTCGGCTTCCCGTCCAACGTAACAAGGGGGCGGGGCCATGAGCTCACCCGCTCTGCGTTTGCAACAGAGTCTGACAGGCAGACGGAGAAGGAGAGAGGATCAGCATTCAGTCGTACATGTACGACTCTGACACAGACCAAGCAGAGAGTACAAAATCATTTGTGTCTTTGTACAGTTTTACAGCCAACTGTGTGCTAGTTTCAAGTGCCGAGCTTGTAAACAGAAACTAATAACCACGCACACTGAATTAACTTTGACTGAGACACCGGATGCGCCACTCGAAGCCTCGACACGGCACACCAGACACTCTCTGTGGCGCAGCAGAGACATGAAGTGTCCCGAATCGTCGCGCCACGCATTTTTGAATTCTAAACAGGTTTCTGCAGCGGTCCGCGGCGCCCAGCCGTCGACTTGAGTGTACCCTGATAGAAACCGATGTTTAGAATTCTAAAACGCATGCTAGTTAAGATCACAGGGAGCTTCTGGGATCACGAGAAATGCAAACAGCTGAAGTATAAGGTAGACTCAATGAGAAGTACACATGTTTGCAAACCTACCTAAAGATACAACCAATAATTCCGATTAGAGCGATAATGTGGAGAATATTGATCTTGTGTTGAGCCCAATGAGCCTTGCATCTAAAAATAGAGCTAGGGTGTTCCTTTAGTGATATTGCTTCGACTCACGCTGAAAATGACAGACGTGAATCAACAAACTGAGGATATGATGACGCGCCTGTCAATCAATATTGGTGGGCGGGGGGACCGCTCTCCTACGTCAGGTAGCGGTCGATTTGAAAACAGCTCCAATTGGTCCACCGTTTTTTATGTTGTTATATTGAAAAAAAAGCACTGGGTGTGTTTATATCACCCCATTATGACGCTCTATACACCATACATGCACATATGTCTGTCCAAACAGCTTGAAAAGTAGATTTTTTACCATAGGTGCCCTTTAAAGTGGATTGTTCATAAAACAATTAAACTGACCCCACAAAAAACTCAAGAATAATGTTGATTCAGCTCATTTTTAATAAGTAACTTTTTTTTTGAGTGTAGACCAGCTTTCTGTGATTTCTTTGTCAAATTTAAATATAATAACTAAAAAAGCATGACTTGTATGCATTTAAATGCATAGTAAAAATTGTGTTTATCATGTAAGAACAATATATTCCACCTTCACAGTCCTTTTGACCATTACTTTGATCAATTTCATATAAATTTCAATTAAATTTAATTCATTTATATTTTAAATGAACAATTTTATGGATGACATGGTGGCTCAGTGGTTAGCACTGTCGCCTCGCAGCAAGAAGGTCGCTGGTTCGAGTCCCGGCTGGGTCAGTTTGCATTTCTGTGTGGAGTTTGCATGTTCTTCCCGTGTTGGTGTGGGTTTCCTCTGGGTGCTCTAGTTTCCCCTACAGTCCAAACAGATGCGCTATACTATAGGTGAATTGAATAAACTAAATTGGCCATAGTGCATGAGTGTGTGTGTGAATGAGTGTGTATGGATGTTTCCCAGTACTGGGTTGCAGCTGGAAGGGCATACGCTGTGTAAAACATATGCTAGATAAGTTGATAAGGAGAGAAGTTGGTGGTTCATTCCGCTGTGGCAACCCCTGATGAATAAAGGGACATAACCGAAGGAAAATGAATGAATGAACTTCAGAATTGAGCCGTGGGACTGATTTGACTGCAGATAAACTGTAGGGATTATAGGCTTGCTCTTCCAAAACAAAACATATTCTTCTGACCGTGAATCGTTTGAAGCAGACACCAGATCAATTCCTATCACACTTATATAATTGCCTGGCACATCAAAGTTATGGACTTGAACAGACAGGCAAATTGGAAAAGTGTAGTACTGTAATAAATGGATGATGTCGGCGGATTGAACAACAAAAGTTAAGATGCTGAATTTCTCCATACTCTGAATCCACCCCTCAAAAAAATAGCCCACGTTCCAATCCTCCTTTTGGCTGATCGATATAATATCAAAACTCATAATGTATATTTCTGAGAACAAGTCGATATGATGATCAGTTGAAGTAATGCAGAACGCTTCAACACGTTCAAACATTGGGAGAAACGTTGATTGAATATTGTGAAATGATGACAGTATGATGATTTCACTTCAGTCAGTATTCTGCACTGATTAATGTATACAGCACCCTCTAGTGGATTTATCAAGTGAAATGTTCAACGCAATATACCCGGAGCAACGTATTTTGCATTGTGCTTGAGTGGGTGTTTTCTAGTGAGGGGGTTGGGGCTGGAAGGACATCCATTGCGTAAAAAGCATATGCCGGAATAGTTGGCGGTTCATTCAGCTGTGGCGACCTCTAAAATAGAGATTAAGCTGAAGGAAAATGAATAAATGAATGATTGAATTATGAAATTATGGATAACAGTGTTCAAACACTGCGAGAAACATTGATTGAATTGTGAAATGATGACAGTATGATGATTTGACTTCATTAGGAATCAGTATATTGCACTGATTACTGTAAATCTGAGATAACATCTGCCTTCTTTCTAACTATAGACTGAATATCTCATGCAGGTAGGTCAGTGTCTGGCCTAGTTGAGATCAGCTACATTTAACATACTGTTGCAAATCTCCCTGCTAATGTCAGCAATGCGATTTAAAATAATATTGATATATTCTGATTTTAAGCTTTCACATATGGGACTCATTTCAGAATTGCAGCTACATTTCACCAATGTTTTCATTCATTTTGCTTAAACTGGAAATGTATACAGTATGTAATGTTAAATACTGCTTAAATGTTCAATTCAAGCTTATTTGTATAGTGTTTTTCACAATAATTAGTGGTGGAATACTTAAGAGAAAGTAACATTACCTGCCTACAAGTGTAGTGCAAGTAGAATAAAGGTATCTGTTGTAAATATTACTTACAGTATGAGTAAGAAGACCTTTCAAAAGTACTCAAGAGTGAGTATTATGCTGTAAAAAGCTGATGCATCTACATGTAATTTGTGCATGTGTGTAAACGTAACGTTCTGTAGTGCATTTAGTTATTGCCCAGCATGCACACAACATCATAAGATGTTAATTATGGGTTAGATTAAGGTTGTGATGTCAGGTGGCCAAAATTCAATGTCTAGCCAGCGTCCAATAATGACGTCAAATGACGTTGATTTTTGGTTGATTTTAGGTTGTGTTAGAACGTGACCAAAATCCAACTTCGAGCCAACATCTTAAACCAACATCACATTGACGTCAAATACTGACATTTACTTGTCAGGTATGGCAACCAAAATCCAACGTCTAATTGACGTCATAGTGGTAACGTCCACACAACGTCAAGCTGTAACATCATTAGATATTAATATATGGTTGATTTTAGGTTGGACGTTGACGTCAGTCTGATGTTGTCTTCTGATGTCAACCCGATTTTCATCTCCAAACAAAATGCAACATCCCCATGACGTTGGGGTACAACGTCAATCTGACGTCATGTTGACATCTTCGGTCATCATACAGTAAACATCCGTCAACTTCTCATCAGTGACGGGCATCTAAACAGTCTCTGGGTCATTGTGTGTAAAGATTTTGGACATCTTCTTGGACACTTTTAATGCTTCCAAACAGTTTGCAGCAATTATAAAATCGCACATGTCTTGAGGTAGTTCATTATGAGGTGATTTACTCTCTAAGTGCGGTCAGATTGGATGGGAATCACGAAACTGATTTGTCTAATCCCCATGAACAAGAAAAAATAAAGTAGTGACTGCAGGTTGAAAGAAAGTAGTGGAGTAAAAGTACAGATACTGAACTAAACGTACTCAAGGGAAAGTAAAAGTACACATTTTAAAACTACTTAGTAAATTACATTTCCTGAGAAAAACTACTCAATTACAGTAGTTTAAGTATTTGTAATTTGTTACTTTACCCACTGGTGTTAGATATATGGATTTGAGCAGCTGAAATGACCTGCACTTCAAGCTGAGAGAAGCCAATTTATTAGTGGTGACTATAGGAGTTTACTCACTTTCCCCAGTCGTCTTTCTACAAGATGAAAAGGAGGCAAGGAATATTAGATAATAGCAAGATAACAGCAGCACAACAGTGGCACAGCTGTCAGACGAGGTCTCCGCTGGGTTTTGTGTGGGTTTGAGTTGAGGTTTCGCTTGTACGTTTAGCTTGAAATGTGCAGTAGTTGCATTTCCATTGTTGACAGTAAAATGTCAGCGAAGTGCAGATTCGGGAAACTCACAGGACTACAGCAGCTGTGACTCCTCAAGCACTCGCCAGTATAGTGGTTTCAATTTTAGAAACGCAGTTCACACTTGTTTTATAATTTGACAGATTGCAGGGGCGTTCGTGTGAAAAGTTGGGAGAAACTTTGATTGAATTGTGAAATTATGGGTAAAAGTAGGGCTGCATGATTCTGGCTAATATGAAATCACGATTTTTTTTGCTTAAAATCAACATCAGGATTTTCTCCAGATTCTGTAGATGTAAAATAAAGGTTAATATGAGAATGCTATTATTATTGTTATTTCTCAAACATATGATAAAACAATAACTATAATAATATTATCAGAATGACATCAGAATACAACTGTTCATAATCCTGAAGTTGAATTATTATGTTTGAGACATACGCTTGTCATTTGTCATTGACAACATTATTAGACCTTTTTTTTAACTGGTAAAATGAAACATTTGTCATTATCAGATTCCCTCTTGCATTATATTCAACGTTATATAGACTTGAGTAGTTATACTGACACTGTTAAATCATTTATTTACATGCACAACACTTTGGGCGCTATTTTAAAGATCTAGGTGCAAAGTCTAAAGCAAAGGGCGCAAAAGTATTAAGGGTGTATCCGAATCCACTTTTGCTATTTTAAGGATGGAAAAATACGCTCTGCGCCACGGTGCATGGTCTAACAGGGTTGAGCTTATTCTCTTAATAAGTTCTGGGTGTGTTTTGAAAATAAACCAATCAGAGTCTCATCTCCCATTCCCTTTAAGAATCAGTTACATCACGCCATGGCATATTTGCTATTTACATGGTGGACTTTGTAAGTGGATAAACTGAACGCTTCACTAACAAGAAAACAGTTAAAAGATCATCTGCATGAGGATAAAGAACAAGCCTCCTCCAATTGGCCTATACTCTTACTTTCTCTTTCTTTTTTTCGTCGAAGCGGTGTTGTATAGACTACACACAGACATTCATTAGCCAACATAATTTAATTTGTTAAGTGCAAAGATTTGTTTCAAAACTATTTCTAAATTCAGTTCTAATTTCCAGCAAAGGAATAAATGAACAATAATAAAGCGATAATAAAATAAATAATAAATAGTTATATCCAAACACACATGCTGTGCCCCATATGATCCAAAACCTGACAGGTAGACAAATCTAAACTTGTTTTTAATAAAACAAATAAATATGCATATGATAAATACTACTACTACTACTACTACTAATAATAATAATAATAATAATAATAATAATAATAATACCAACAACAACATTATACAAAAGCAAGTTGTCATGAATGAACTGAAAAAGCCCCCTGGGATGAAGGCATGGAGCTACTGGTTTTTATATTCATGTAGAAAATAATAATTTGTGACATTTTATTTCCTCTAATTCTTTTTCATTTATAAAGATATTTGTGTATTTTGTTGTACATCCTGCATGTTAAGCAATGTGTAAGCGTTTAAGGCGCACAACTGCAACTGGTCTATTTTAGTTCCCCAAAATAGCAACTCGCCAACAATGCGCCTTAACACACCTCTTTTCTAGACCGAAACACCCATGAGTCCACAAAGTGGTGCAAATGGATTTACTATTTAAACAACATGATGGAAAACAGGTAAATTAGTGTTGCCTTAATCTGAAAATAGCAACACATTGGGGCAAACATGTCTTGCGCCTTATAGCGCCAGGTGTATGATAGGGACCATTGTGTTCGCTATGAACTAAAAAACCATACATGCAAATCATACTTCCTGCATGGCTCCCAAACTTTCTGTGCAACAAACTGAACATTATTTACAACTTTATTACCTGTTATTCACAGCCTATGCAGGTTCTGTTCACTAAAGTAGACATTCGTGGGGATGCGCGCATCCTATCGGTAGTACACAAACAGCTCGTGGTCAGCTTACATCATCACGGCCACGATTACATCATTAAATTAAGACAGAAACAACGTTTTGGGGTGAATTATACCTTATAAATACAGCATATGACACTTTTAACATCATTTGGAGGCGAACATGTTGCTGGGCAATGTATATAAAACAATATGAAGACTTGTGCGACCACCTGTAGGCTTCTCTCCTGAACTTGAATATGTAATTGGCTGAATCTTAGAAAAGCTGAATTAAGATTGTGTGTAGGGTCGAATCGAGATCACGATCATT
The DNA here is from genome assembly GCF_903798145.1 of Danio aesculapii. Classification (NCBI taxonomy): domain Eukaryota; kingdom Metazoa; phylum Chordata; class Actinopteri; order Cypriniformes; family Danionidae; genus Danio; species Danio aesculapii. Next base: position 51,119,400 of record NC_079447.1, read on the forward strand.
TATCGATTAACTGTGCAGCCCTAGGTAAAGGTATTAAAACGTTTTAGAAACTTTGATTGAATTGTAGGTGGCACGGTGGCTCAGTGGTTAGCACTGTGGCCTCACAGCAAGAAGATCACTGGTTTGAGTCCCGCCTGGGTCAGTTGGCATTTCTGTATGGAGTTCGCATTTTCTCCACGTGTTGGTGTGGGTTTCCTCTGGGTGCTCCGGTTTCCCCCACAGTCCAAACACATGCGCTATAGGGGAACTGATGAACTAAATTGTGTGAAAACTGCTATTATCAAGCGATACTTGTCATCATCAGAAAGATATATTTAGAAAAAGCAAAACAAAGCGATTAACCCTCAGTAAGGGCCGTCATTTTTCAGAGGATTTCTCATTTGTGCTGCACGCTACATTCTAATCCCAGCTTAATGCAGTGAAAACAGCGCTGCATATCAAACATCTGTCTGTTTCACTTGCAGCTCTGGCATTTGTAACACCCCTGACAATTCCTCCGAGATCTCCAAGCCTTTGGGGTTTTCTGCCTGCTGTGATGCTTCACTTCAGATGGGAGAAGAACAGATGTGTGTGTATGTGTGTGTGTGATTTCCCCTTCTTTCATGTCAGCCACTTCTGATGACATTTAGTGCTGTTTGCACTCTTATTCTCATCAGAGCAAATGTCAGAGATGACACTGGTGACACACTGATGACAGCACTCTTGTCTGTGGAAAGACATTTATCTGCTTAAAAAAAATGGGATAGATTAGAGACCCTGAAGGTGAAATGATATGTGCTAATTGATATTCCAGCAAGACTGGTGTGGCTCACAGCTCTTTCCATCAAGCCAATTTTTATTTGCAATTAGTAATAATCACAATAAAAAAAATGCTTAATGGAAATGTAAAACTGCACATGCATTTTAAAAATGTGCACAAAATGCATTTTGAATAGCATTCTTTGTATGCAAATGTACAATTTCCCTTTATTTAAAGATTTTTATGAACATAAATGAACATACACCCGGTGCAATAAGGCACAAGACATGTTTGGCACGATTTGTTGCTATTTTCAGACCAGCGCAGCCCTCATTTTCACGTTTTGTGCCATGTTGTTTAAATAGCAAATCCATTTGTGTCACTTTGTGGACTCATGTGTGTTCTGGTCTATAAAGAAGGTGTGTTAAGTCGCATTGTTGGTGCATTGCAGTTTTGAGGAACTAAAATAGACCGCGCCATTGACCAACTAAAAGCTGCTCTAAAGTCCAGCGCATAGTGCGTTAGTTATGCACCTATGCAGGTCCAAACGCTTGCACAGTGCTTAATACACACAGGATGTGCAGCAATACACAAATATCTTTTCAGATGAAAACAATTAAAGTATTAAAATGATACAAAAAGATTTATTTTCTACATACTTGTAAAAACCACGACCTCCATGCCTTCATCTCGGGGGGCTTTTTTCAGTTTATTCATGACAACTTGCATTTGTATAATGGTGTTTTTACCATCAGTGTTATTTATTATATGCAGATTTATATTTGCTTTAATAAAATCAAGTTTAGATTGGGACGTGTGTTTGGATATAACAAGTTTTTTGAGCACACTTCATTATTATTGTTCATTTATTCCTTTGCTGGAAATTAGAACTGAATTTAGAAATAGTTTTGAAACAAATCTTTGCACTTAAAATTAAATATTCACGCTAATAGATGTCTTCAGTGGAGTGAGTATCCACCGTTTCCTTACTCCACCAAAGTAAAGGAGTAAACAGTAAAGTAAAGAGAAAGAGGCTGAATGGAGGAGGCTCATTCTTTATCCTCGCGCTGCAGATTCTCTGTTTAACTGTTTTCTCGCTAGTGAAGAGTTCAGTTTTTACACTTACAAAGTCCGCCCTGTAAATAGCAAATGAACCATGGCGCGATGCAACTGACTCTTAAAGGGAATGAGAGATGAGACTCTGATTAGTTTAATGCACGTTATGCTCAAAACACACCCACAACTCGGGAATAAGCACAACCCTGTTAGACCATGCACTGAAGCGCAGAACATATTTTTTCTGTTCTTAAAATAGCAAAAGTGGATTCGGATACGCCCTTAATGCTTTCGCACCATCCACTTTAGACTGCACCTAGACGATTAAAATAGAGTTCTTTATCTTGACACCCCCTCACAAGTCTTCTTGCAAAACCAAATACATGAATAAACAGACAAAAAATAAATAAATGGGGCGGGGGGGGGGGGGGGGGGGGGGGGGGGGCGGGGGGGGTGGTAAAGTAAGTGAAATAAGTAAAATAAATAAATAATATATATAAAATAAACAATAAAACTAACAACAATGCACTTATGTTGATCATTATAGTTGAGGAGTAGCTAAATAAATAAGAATGATAGCTCCCTACTTCACTGTTGTTGTGATTTTGGCTGCACTGAATTCTCTCGCACATATTAAAACTTAAACAACTGAGTAGGACAAACATTTTATCCAGTAAGAAAAAATGTGCAAAAGCTACAATGGAAACACATTTACCGAACAAACTCCAGTATACAAATGTAAGTTAATTATATTGAACAAACTGAAGTGGACTGAACATAAAACAATTAAGTTAAACTCAAGTAATTGAGTAAAAACTCAAGAATTGTGTTGTTGCAGCTCTTTTTAAATAAGTAGTTTGACAAACAATTTTTGTGGTGTATGTGGAGCGAAGAAAGTCATGTAATTCTGTTTTAGCAGATGATGTGATGATAAAAACGTGCATTATGGGATGCATTAATGGACAAACCAGCCTTTCGAGCACATAGTAAAACATCTGAAATGTTGTTTTGCTGATTCTAAAATCCCTCAGCCAAAGTCTGTCATCACAGTGGTTCAGTATTATTATTATTATTATTATATTCTTGTTCCCTCCAGTCTTGAGCATCTATCTACACTCCCAAAGAGCGTCTCAAGCCTCCAAAAGCCACCAAACATTCATTGCTTTTACTTTTCTGAGGCGCAAGTCATTAACTATATAAGAAAAAAGGCCAACGGTGGCTTCTCCTACTGCTCAAAACTACATTTTTCCATCTGATATTTGTGAGCAGTTTATCAGAAAGTGGTAATGTTGTTCTCTTTGACTCATTGTATGGAAACGCTGATGCTTATTTGCAAATGTTTTATGCCATATTTTCAGTTTTGCGCATAAATCTATATTACATCTTTGGATGGCCACATAGCTACTGACTCAGTGGGTGTGTTTACCTGCAGCCGAATAATCTATGAATTGACTGCTCAATCGAACTGAAAAGCTGGCATGCAAACACCCTTATCAACCTGATTGCGTTTCATCCCAGTGGAAATCCAATCGTGCATGTAGACCTGAGGTAATCTGATCAACAGGAGAAAATGTGAAGTAGATTTTGAATCACGTTTAGCAATACCCTGGGCAGAATGCAATGGTGCAAATCACTGTACGTCTTAAATAAAGCATCCAGTGGAAAGATCTTGTCAATGGAGGAGACCAAATAAAAGATAAAAAATCTAATGAAAAACCTGTAACCTATGACTTTCTCCACTACTGTTAGACATATTAGCAGATGTTGTGGGCTTGTTTTGTTCAGATTAAATAAATATATATCTATATATATATATATATATATATATATATATATATATATATATATATATATATATATATATATATATATATATGAAGATCCAATGAAGATAAAGAGTTTGATCAAAGGTTAATGAGAACAGAAAATCTGCAGTGCTTGTTATTTTCTTCAACTAAACTGGACAAAAAAGCTGGATTGGATTACTTGTTGGTGAAAATTTATAGCGATGCATCAGTATGTCGTGTGGCGGTGAATGCACATCTACACACTGCCCGTACTGTTAAAATATCACCACTGTTGAAGACATGGTACACTCTCAGAAATAAGGGTACATGAGCTGTCACTGGGGTGGTACCTTTTCAATGGGTACAAATTTGTACCCAAAAGGTCCATATTATACCTCAAGGGTACATATTGGTACCTAAAAAGTACAAAAGTGTTCCTCTTAAAATCTTAAGGTACTAATATATACTTTTAAGGTACTAATATGGACCCTTCAAGTACAAATGTGTACCGGTACCACCCCAGTGACAGCTTGCATACCTTTATTTCTGAGAGTGTATTGAGCCAAGCAGCCGCACACCCATCGCACAATCTGACAGATTGCAAGGAAGTCTGAAAATTAATGACTCCGAATTGTAAACATTGCTATTTTTCTGTGCAAACTAATTTAGTTTGCAACTAATAAAATTGAAGCGTTCTGTCAATATTTGGGTTATCATTGTAATGTTGTGATATAAATCAGGTGAGGTGGTAAATGTATACACATCATATAATTTCATCTATTTGCCTTATATATATATAATTAAAGTTTGAGCTAATGTGATGAAATTCTGACTTTGAATTCTGATTTTTTGAAACATGTTGTATATCTATATATTCATATATGTGCACTTTATTTTGAATACTAGTGTCTTGAAAAATAAATAGTCAAATATTATGTACTGTCATAAGTGTTGGGCGATGTCGACCAATTTGGCATCGTACACTGTCTAATGTGAAACATCGTGATGGACGATGGCATTGTCGTCATAGGTGGTGGTGAATTGATTATTTATAAATAATTCATTCATTCATAACAAATTGATTACTTGTAGCCTACCCTTTCAACTACCTGACCCGCATGCTCTTTGTTTTACCCATAATCAAATTTGTGATCTGTGCCATTATAATGCCGTCGACACACTTGGTTGGTAATAAGGTGCACAACCAACAGCAACCAACCATCAGTATCAGAGGTTTCAACTAAAATTACTAAGCACAAGCGTGAAGGCGAAAGATTGAAGCAGTGTAGTGACCTGCTGACTGCCTGGACCCACTGTCTCGAGAGCATGAAAGTGTGTGTGCGTCTGTCTGTTTGTGTGGTCATGTGACTTGCGCTTTCAGGGGTAGCGTGGATGGGAGAGCTTTAGAAATGCTAGGTGAAACGCCAGTGTGGATGTGGATCATTTTCGTTCTAAAATGCCAATTTAAAACTAAGACATATTCATGTAAACGGGGTCTAAGTGTGTATTTTTCGCGAGCGGATTTGCGACGGGGGCGGGGCAGAGGGTCGCGATGCCGGCTCAGCTTCATGATGTCTAACGGCCATAGGCAATGGACGATGGCATCGTCTATCAGCCCAACCCTAACTGTCATCATGGCAAAGATAAAATAAATTACTTATTAGAAATTAGTTTTTAAAACTATTATGTCTAAAAATGTGTTGAAAAAAATCTCTCCGTTAAACAGCACTTGGGAAATATTTTAAAAAGAATATATAACTAAAATTTCAATAATTATCATCATCATTTGTACGCATTTATATTAATTCTCCAAAGCTTTCTTCTGTCCTATCGTCCTGCTTTAAATCTCCTCTACCGATCTGTTTTTACCATCTAGGTAGTTTTTGTTTGCTTTTCTTTTACTGCTCATCAATAAAAAACCCACTGAACTCTACAATAGAGTCCTCGCCTCATCCCCTACACACAAACCTGACAGTGTGTTGCAGAATACCATCAATGTTTTTATTACTCCATTCTGCCATGCTATTAGAGCAGAAATTCCTGCAGCTTTATAAAACCATGTCCATCCATTCATTTTCCAAACCACTTGTCCTCTTCTGGGTTTCTGGAGTCTGCCCCAGCATCTCAGGACAAACACAGGGAAACACCCAGAACAGATGGCCAGACCATTGCAGAGCCATCCAGACACATTAGAAAACAGTGTTTTCCTTTCAAAACACAACTATTCCAGCTATTTCAACCATTTATTTTCCAAAAGCTGCTTGTTCATGGTGAAACCTGAACCCGGACATGATGTTTTCATGTGTGTATCGGTTACATTTCTCAACATTTACTATGGTGTGTCCAAAATGTTAATACCAACTGGTCAAAAGACGCTTTGGACTGCAATTTTCTGTCATCTTTGCAGGAATGCAATATGAAGATTGTACAATACGTGACCACAAAACAAGTCATAAGTGTCAATTTCATGAAATTTAGATCTAAACATCATCTGGAAGCTGTATAAACAATGTGTCCATTGATATACAGTTTGTTAGAATTGGACAATATTTAGCTGAGATTTGAAAACCTGAAATCTGAGGGTTAAAAAAAAATCACCTTTAAATTGAAATAAAGTTTTTACATTGCACATTACGGTTCAAAAATTAAGATGTGATGCATTTACAGTAGGTCGTTTAATAAAATAATAATTTCTTCTTGTGGGTGAGTACATAAAGTATGTGTTTCTGAAATGTACAACAAAACACACCCTAAGTAACGTATTTCAGATTTGCAAAAATGTCGACAGCGCCCTCTAGTAGATTTGTCATCTGAAACGTGCAATAAAATGTACCCGGAGCAATGTATATTTTCCTTTTACTGAACTTTCAAGTTTGAGGCTCCAAATGTCATGTCAGCTTTATTTCTATAACACTTCAAAGAAAATTAAGAATTAAAGATGCAAACTTTACTACACATGAAACCAGCTCAGATTTGACTGTTACTAATGTCATTAATCATCGCTAATCAGTATCAAGAGTCTTTTAAACTACAACTACCCAAGCCATGTAAACATCATCTGGAAGCTGTATCCCTTAATGTTCCCATTGCTGTACAGTTTGTTAGAATTGGACAATATTTGGCTGAAAATTGAAAACCTGAAATCTGAGGGTTAAAATCACCTTTAAATACAATTGAAGTTTTTTACATTGCAAATTACGATTCAAAAATTAAGATGTGATACATTTAAAGTAGGTTGTTTAAAAAAATTATAACTTCTTCTTGTGGATGAGTACATAAAGTATGTGTATCTGAAATGTACAACAAAACACACCCTAAGTAACGTATTTCAGATTTGCAAAAATGTCGACAGCGCCCTCTAGTAGATTTGTCATCTGAAACGTGCAATAAAATGTACCCGGAGCAATGTATATTTTCCTTTTACTCTACTTTCAAGTTTGAGGCTCCAAATGTCATGTCAGCTTTATTTTTATAACACTTCAAAGAAAATTAAGAATTAAAGATGCAAACTTTACTACACATGAAACCAGCTCAGATTTGACTGTAACTAATGTCATTAATCATCGCTAATCAGTATCAAGAGTCTTTTAAACTACAACTACCCAAGCCATGTAAACATCATCTGGAAGCTGTATAAACAATGTGTCCATTGCTGTACAGTTTGTTAGAATTGGACAATATTTGGCTGAGATTTGAAAACCTGAAATCTGAGGGTTAAAAATCACCTTTAAATTTAAATGAAGTTTTTTACATTGCACATTACGATTCAAAAATTAAGATGTGATACATTTACAGTAGGTCGTTTAAAAAAATTATAACTTCTTCTTGTGGATGAGTACATAAAGTATGTGTATCTGAAATGTACAACAAAACACACCCTAAGTAACGTATTTCAGATTTGCAAAAATGTCGACGGCGCCCTCTAGTAGATTTGTCATCTGAAACGTGCAATAAAATGTTCCCGGAGCAATGTATATGTTCCTTTTACTCTCAAGTTTGAGGCTCCAAATGTCATGTCAGCTTTATTTCTATAACACTTCAAAGAAAATTAAGAATTAAAGATGCAAACTTTACTAAACATGAAACCAGCTCAGATTTGACTGTAACTAATGTCATTAAGATCTTAAATCAGCATCAACTAATCAACTAATCAAGCCATTAAAACATCACCTGGAAGTTGTGTAAATAATGTTGCCATTACTGTATGGTTTGCTAGAATTGGACAATATTTGACTGATATTTGAAATCTGAGGGTGGAAAAAATCTGAATACTGAGAAAATCACCTTTAAAGTGTTTTGCAACGCACATTAATAATCAATAATTGAGTTTTGATACATTTACAGTAGGTCATTTAAATAATATATATATATATTCTTCCTTTTAGTGGACAAAACGTACCCCAAGTAATGTATTTTAGATTTGAAAAAAAAAAGGCAGACAGTGCCCTCTAGTGGATTTGTCATCTGAAACGTCCAACTAAATGTACCTGGAGCAATGTATTTTTCCTTTTACTCTACTTTTCTGAGTTTGAGCCTCAAAATGTCATGTCAGCTCTATTTCTACAGTGCTTCGAGTAAAACAATTAAGAATTAATGATTCAAACTTTACTAAACATGAAACAAGTTCAGATTCGGCTGTAAATGGTGTCATTATTCATCGTAAATCAGTATCAAGAGTCTTTTAAACCACAACTACCCAAGCCATGTAAACATCATCTGGAAGCTGTATACCTTAATGTTCCCATTGCTGTACAGTTTGTAAGAATTGGACAATATTTGACTGAGATTTGAAAACCTGAGGGTTGAAGCAAAATCATAATACTGAGAAAATCCCCTTTAAAGTTGAATAAAGTGTTTTGCAATGCACATTACTAATCAAAAATGAGTTTTGATATATTAACAGTAGGTATTAAAAATAATATTCTTCCTTCTTGTGGATGTGTACATGAAGGATGTGTATCTGAAATCAACAAAACATACCCTAAGTAACGCATTTCAGATTTGAAAAAATGTCGACAGCGCCCTCTAGTGGATTTGTCATCTGAAACGTGCAATGAAATGTACCCGGAGCAATGTATTTTCCCCTTTTAATCCACTTAAATGTTTGATCCTCAAATATCATGTCAGCTCTATTTCTATCACGCTTCAAAGCAAGAAAATTAAGAATTATAGATGCAAACTTTACTAAACATGAAACCAATTCAGAAGTTATTAGTGTCAATATGATCTCAAATCAGTATCAAGAGTGTTTTAAACTCCAACTAACCAAGCCATTTAAACACCACCTGGAAGTTGTGTAAATAATGTTTCCATTACTGTATAGTTTGTTAGAATTGGACAATATTTGACTGATATTTGAATCTGAGGGTTGAAAAACATCTGAATACTGAGAAAATCACATTTAAAAGTTAAATAAAGTGTATTGCAACGCGCACTACTAATCAAAAATTGAGTTTTTATACATTTACAGTAGGTCGTTTAAAATAAAAATTATATTCTTCATTCTTTTGGACATGTACAAGCAGCATACAGCAAAATGTACGCTAAGTAATGCATTTCAGATTCGCAAAAATGTCGACAGCACCCTCTAGTGGATTTGTCATCTGAAACGTGCAATGAAATGTACCCGGAGCAATGTATATTTTCCTTTTACTCTACTTACAAGTTTGAGCCTCAAAATATCATGTCAGGTCTATTTCGACAGTGCTTCAAAGGTAGTAAATTAAGAATTCAAGATGCACACTTTAATAAACATGAAACCAGTTCAGATTCAGCTGTAAATAATGTCATTAAGATCTTAAACCAGCATCAAGAGTCTTTTAAACTCCAACTAAGCATGCCAAAAAATTCACATCGACAAGGACTCCAATCAAACTCCATCCAATGAACGGTTAGGATTCAGTTCTCCTCAGGTAAAGCAAATGAACATGGCGAACAACAATGTCTTGTTCACACACCACCACAATATTGGCCCGAGTGCCGTCTCCTCTGTTATAGCATATTTTCATTTTTGTGACAACCTCCTGTAACTATGGAGATGGTTACTAAAGTGATAACGAAGTAGGCAATGTCCATATCATATAATTTTTGACAACAAGAGTCCAATGAAGGTGTGAATTCATCCAGAAGTGTGAATTCTTCCTTAACCAGCACGTTTTATATCTTAGTTAATGTTAACTTCACAAATACATGTCATTATTTTGGTCCTCATGAGAAATCGTCTCATAAATCAGACAGAATGTACAGTCTGTACAATATAAAAATCATTATGTTTATGGAATGTCCCCATTAAGATAAGTGTGTGTGTGTTTAGTTCATGTTTTTATATCCCTATAAGGACTTAAACCTGAATGCACACATACTCATGGGGACTTATGGGTCCCTAGGGGTAAAACTGCATATAATTCACATAGAATTAAGTATTATGAAAATGTAAAAATGCAAATTGATTCCTGTGGGGGTAGGGTTGGGGAACGGGTGTATAATATATGGTTTGTATTGTAAATACATTGCTACATCTATGAAAGTCCCCACTGGGATATATGAACATGTCTGTGTGTGTCTGAGCACAGGTCATGTACTTCCAGGAACTCTGGTAATCCATTTCTGTAGTTTCTCCGCCGACTGCAGACTAATGAGAGGATCTTTCAGATGTTCTTCTGTACAGAAATAGCAGTAGTAAAAATACCCCAGTAGCACCATGTCACCTGGTCCTGAACTGCCTCAGATCTCTTACTGTATCATCATCAGAAGAAACACTGCTCTATTCTCTTGTGTGTTTTCTCCACAACATCTTCAAAAGCACACACATAACTCACTGGCTTTTTTGTACTGGACTGGACACATTTATGGATTCAGGTTTTACTGATCCAAATTTATGGCCCATATTTTAAGGTTTCCATCATAGATCATCATACATCAGTGGAGATGGCCAAGGAGAGAGAGAAGGTTTTTGCGAGTATAGTAGACCCTAAATGTAGGCATGTGAGTTGGCAAAACTGCCCACTGAGGCCATAGGTTTCATTTATGTCTAAAGATATTATACGATAATCTCTGAATATCCTATGATATAATCCATGTATAGAGAAAAGATGAACTTGTCAAGACTACTTGAAAGCACTTTCTGCTGAATAAAAGAGAGTTTAAATATAATTAATTATATTGATTTACTATCACACAACTTCTTGGCTAGTATAATTGTAAATTAAGAGTCGCAACACACTTGTGGTCAGCTAAAACTGCATGTTTTTTGCATTTAATTAGAGCAGAGATGCCCAATCTAGTGCCTGCGGGCATAGTTGGCCCCATGGTAACCTTTGATTTGGCCCACCATCCCATCTGAAAACTGAGAGAGAATGATAGGGAGGTGGTAGACAGAGATTTGATTCAAATTTAACGTAAATTTATTAATTTATTGCTGGGCAACAACAACAAAAAAGCAGACTGAAATTAAATGTTTCAATTTGTATATGATCTCATTTGTACATTTAATATGATTTGCTCACATGCCTGTTATGATCTGTAGTTTTTTATTTTTTATGAAACTTAAGTGTCCTTTTTTAGAAGACTGACAGCTCCGCTCTAAAAGACAGATAGCCCTGCTCTAATGGCATTCCATGTGATCAGAAGCAAAGAAAGTCATTTCGAGGTGGAGGGAAGATAACATTTGATTAAAGTTTGAGTGCAAATTAATGTTTAGAACTTAATGCTCAGATACATTGTTTATAACAAGAACTACTAAATACATTTAAAAAATACGAAAAATACATTTTGATTTTATAATACTTTACGACTGAGGAAACAGCTTCGAAAATTTAGTTAAATAGATTTAGTTTGAAATACAACCAGTTGGACCAATACAACCAATTTAGATTAAAAGGACATTTGCAAAAATAATAATAATAATAATAACATTAAGGTTTAGGGGTGAGGTTTGGGACATGCATCCTTTTATTGTTTACTTATATCCTCATTAGCCACTACCAAGGCTCCGGTTATTCTTCCTGAGGTAAAAAAAATGAAGACAAATTTAAATCAATAAAAGACAAATTTTTCATTAACCTACCTCTAACCCTGATCTAACATAACCCTAACCACAACATAACCCTAACCCTAACAGAACCCAAACAGAACCATAATATAACTCTAACCTAACTGTAGCATAACCCTAAATCTAACCTAACCCTAACAAAAACCCTAACCCTAATCTGGCCTAACCCTCACATAAACTCTAACTATAAACATAACCCTAACCTTAACCTAACCATAAACATAATCCTAACCATAACCTAACCCTAATATAGCCCAACTCTAACATAACCAAAACACAAGTCTAACCCAAACCTAACCTTAGCATAAATCTAACTCTAACCTAACCCCAACCCCAACATAAACCTAAACCTAACCTTACCCTAGCATAGCCCTAAATCTAACCTAACCCTAGCATAACCCTAACCTAACCCTAACCTCCCCTAGCATAACCCTTAAATCTAACCTAACCCTAACAAAAACCCTAATCTGGCCTAACCCTCACATAAACTCTAACTATAAACATAACCCTAACCATAACCTAACCATAAACATAATCCTAACCATAACCTAACCATAAACATAGCCCTAACCATATTCTAACCCTAATATAGCCCAACTCTAACCTAACCACAACACAAGCCTAACCCAAACCCAACCTTAGCATAAATCTAACTCTAACCTAACCCCAACCCCAACATAAACCTAAACCTAACCTTACCCTAGCATAGCCCTAAATCTAACCTAACCCTAGCATAACCCTAACCTAACCCTAAATCTAACTTAACCCTAGCATAACCGTAACCCTAACCTAACCCTAAATCTAACCTAAACAAACCCTAATTTAAACAATCATAACCTAACCACAACATAAGCCTAACGCTAACCTAACCTTAGCATAAATACAACTGTAACCTACCCCTAACCCCAACATAATCCTAAACCTAACCCTAACATAACCCTGACCCTAACATAACCCTAACAAAACACAAACCTAACCCTAACCTAATTTAAATTAAGTTTTCATACAAATTAAATTTTGTGCATTCATATGAATCATATTATTAAGCTACTTCTCTGGCAATAAGTATAATAGTTTTGTTCCCTCAGGAAATCAGGCTGAAATTCTCTATATTCTATTGCAGAAATGAACAAGAGCACTGAGCATGGATTGCAGCATCTTCACTGAAGTTATAATATCTGTGCTCTTATCATTTTGTGAAATAGGAGCTATTCTGTAGCTGTATGGGCATATGAGCCCTCATCTGTTTTCAGTATTGTTAACCTCGGGCCACTTTATGTCATATACCCACTTATTAAACTTTGACAGATGAGCCGCTGACTAAAGATGGTAATTGCAACACTGTAAAGTGGAGAAACTCTGCCTTTTTTAATCACTTTTATAGGCTTCACATTACATAATCGAAAATTCAATAAAAACACTGGAGACCAGACAAGAGAAGTATAACACCAGTGTGAGTCAGGCCAGACTTCTGTGTTGGAGATAAAGGTGGATTCTGGTCACACAGATAGTGATTTAGTGGATTTATTTCAGGTCTGTTAGGCTGTCTGTTGCTGAAGGGTTACTTTATTACTTTCACTACAGTGAGTCTGAAGATCTCAATCAATGTACAGTAGTTTATCACGGGCTGGAGGTAAACAGGTGATGTCAACAGGTGATTGTAATTATGACTTGGTATAAAAGCAGCACTCAAGAAAGGTCTGGTCCTTTAGGAGCAAAGATGGGGCCGAGGATCGCCAGTTTGCCAACAAATACATGTGAACATTATGAACATTTTTAAAAACAATGATCCTCAAAGAAAGAGAGGAAGACATTTGGATATTTCACCTTCAACAGTGCAGAACATCATTAAAAGATTCAAGAAATCTGGAGGAATTTCAGTGCGTAAAGGACAAGAGCGCAAGCCTAAGCTGAACAGCTGTGATCTCCGATCCCTCACTGCATCAAGAATCCTCATTCATCTATAAGCCATATCACCACATGGGCTCAGGACTACCTTGGTTAAACCTTTGTCAAGTACCACAATACGTAGTTACATCCACAAATGGCAGTAAAAACTGTGCGTTAACAGTGTCCAGAAACGCCATCGACTTCTCTGGGCTCGAACATGTACTGTCGTCAGATGAATCAGTATTTCAGGTATTTTTTGGAAGAAATGGACGCCGTGTGCTTCGGACGAAAGAAGTAGAGGATCATTTTAATGGATCAGAAGTAAAGGATCAGTTACCAGCAACAAGTCCAAAAGCCAAAGTTTGTCATGGTATGGGATTGTGCCACTGCCCTTGACAAAGGTAACTTGCACTTTCATTGATGCACCATTAATGCTGCAAAGGACAATATGCTGCCTTCTTTTCCAGGGACACCCATGCATATTCCAACAAGACCATGCAAAACCACATTCTGCACACATTATAAACTCCTGGCTGCAGAGCAAGAGGATACAGGTACTTGACTGGCCTGTCCAGAGTCCCGACCTGTATCCAATAGAGAATGTGTGATGCATTTTGAAGCAGAAAATGCAACAACGCAGACCCTGTACTGCTGCCTACATTAAGACTTGTTTGCAGGAAGAATGGGACAAAATTAATGCTGAAACTCTTCATCACTTGTTGTTTTAGTCTCTAAACTTCTTTTAAGTGTCCCAACCTTTTCTGATGTGGGGTTGTATTATGTTGTTCGGTTTTATTCTGTTCTATCCAGTTTTATTAGTTATTATTATCTGTTATAATAATATAATAATAATATCTGTTAATAATATCTGTTGTTATTATCTGTTCTAATCTATTCTCTTCTATTATATTTAAATAATGTTCTATTGTGGGTGTGGGTTGACGTGGGTTTCCTCCGGGTTCTTCGGTTTCCCCCACCATCCAATAACATGCGTATTACGACTTTATAGTTTTGCTCTAGGGTTTAAGAGGTAACATTTAAAGGTGGTTAAAATTTGTGGTGAGTTGGTGGCAAAATTTCAACAACAACAACAACCAAAATACTGCCAAAAATAGGTGAATTTATTTACAATAGTGAAAAAGTCAAACAGAAAAGAAAAAAAAGTATTATTTACAAGATCACACACAAAAAGAATAAATCAACGTATTATGGTTGGGGAAACGAGAATTAAGTGGCGCCAAATAAATGAAAGCAATATAACAAAACGCCCAAAACTAGCTAATAAAACCCTCTAAACTGTCTCTAAATAAACCCTCTATAGCACTTGTTCACTGTTGCTCTTATAGTTGTGTAAATTGCTTCCTTGTCCTCATTTGTAAGTCGCTTTGGATAAAAGTGTCTGCTAAATGACTAAATGTAAATGTAAATGTAAACTGTCTAGTAGAAAATAAACAAACAGAACATCTTCAGCGTTTTCACGCTACATCTAAACCTACTCTTCTAACCAAAAATATGGAGAAAACTTACAGCGGGTGGCGCTCACTTCTAAACTAGTGTGTTTAGACAGTGGAGTTATCTACGTGATGCAAGATGTATGTCACGTGACCTCTAAACACCTCGAATCCCAGGGAAAGGCTGACGCCAGAGATCAGGGGATTTTCACAAGCACACATACAAGACGGTAACAGCTATTAACACAACAAGAACAAGCCCAAAATCAAAACTCTAAACTAACATCAATATCACATCACATAACAAGCCTAAAACACACGCAAACACAAGGCAAGCAAGACAGAGCAAAAAGCAGAACGAGCTTCCCCGCTCGCGTCCCTTTAAACTGTGAGATCCTAATGTGATTGGTAGCGATGTCGATGACATTAGGCATAGGTCAGTATGAGATACTAACAGTATGATAACCTTGGTTAAAAATATCACGGTTTCATGGTATTGTAATTACTGCTCTATGATCTTTTTTAATTGTCTGGTTAAAAAAAATAACAACAAATTGTCCCTCATTAAAACACAATATACTTTATTTTAAGAAACCTCAAAAACATTTTGGAACAGTAAACATGTCATTAACAGTAAATATGCAGCATTAAAATACAGTATTTTTAAATATATATATATATATATATTTTTTTAAATATTTTTCTTAAAACACGTTATATTTTTGGTTTAAATAATACAAATAAATACAGTAGGTAAATAAAACTAAATTAGTGTCTGTGAATCAATTAACGTTGTGCGGTTAAAAGGCTAAAAAATTAAATGAAGTAGTTGTTTAAAAAAATTAAAAATAAATAAATAAAGTAAAATAAAACTTACATATACCGTAGGAAAGGTATGACAGTAAATTTAGGCGGTTTTAAAATCTTGACTTTTCCAAACCGCGGTAAACCTTGAAACTGGTTATAGTCTCATGCCTACATGCGCTATAGGTGAATTGAATAAGCTAAATTGGCTATAGTGTATGAGTGTGAATGCAAGAGTGTACAGTACGAGTGCTGGATGAGGTGGCGGTTCATTCCGCTGTGGTCACCCCTGATGAATAAAGGGACTAAGCCAAAAAGAAAATGAATGAATGAATGAATGTTCTATGCTATTCTGTTCTGTTCTATACCACCCTTTGATATACAGGTAGGTAGACACAATAAACCGCTATAAATCATCTGAGAGCATGGTCATGTGTGCGCTCACCTCAAATCTGCACACATAAATCCGCCGGTCACACAGTGTCCCACAATATAATAGAGTTCTTTTACTGCTGCTTATTGCTCTTACATGCTCGAATCTACACGCAGAAAATACATCAAAATGCCTGTCGAGCAGGGTAAGATTACACAGTGACCTTCAGTGCAGCTTTATCTTATATCTGTTACTTTCTGCAGACCAGCCATGATTGTGAATCAAACAGTGCTGAGAGCTTCTGTTGCCATAGTAATAAACAACTTGTATCAGATTAACAGATAAAACGCTCTCATCATGTCGTTGATAATATTGTGCTTGTTTTGGCAGACTACTTGCTCCATACAATTACTGTAAATGGATAATCTATCTATCTATCTATCTATCTATCTATCTATCTATCTATCTATCTATCTATCTATCTATCTATCTATCTATCTATCTATCATGTCCATCCATCCATTCATCCATCCCTCTACCTTTTTTTTGTCAACTCTGGTCTGTTTAATTTATTAGATATTATTATTATTATTATTATTATTATTATTATTATTATTATTATTATTATTAGTATTATTATTATTAAATTTGGCCAGGATGGTGGGGTAAAACTACTCTTTTTCGAAGGACATCCTTGGATTTTTATAGACCACAGAGAGTCAGGACCTCGGTTTAACATCTCATCAGAAAGACGGCACTCACTGAGCAGTACAGAGTCCCCATCAATACACCGGGGCATTAGGACCTACACAAACCACAGGTTGAGCACCCCCTATTGGTCTTACTAACACCACTTCCGTTAGTTGGTTAGTTAGTTGGTTAGTTAGTTACTTATTACTCATTCAACATTTTCTAATCTCTGTTTTAAACTTGAAAACATTTTACTTCGATTAGTCAAGTCTTACTTAGTCAAGTCTTATTTTTTTATGCAATATTACTGTGATATTATATATTTTTTATCTTGAATTTTTTTAATATTTAAATTTGTCTTATTTCTTACATTTTTTTTACATTTTTCAAGTATTTACCTAAAAATGTTCAACAGAGTGAGGAATTTTTCACAGTATTTCCTATAATATTTTTTCTTCTAGAGAAAGTCTTATTTGTTTTATTTCGGCTAGAATAAAAGCAGTTTTTAATTTTTTAAAACCATTTTAAGGTCAATATTATTAGCTCCATTTAGCTATATTTGTTTTGCATTGTCCCCAGAACAAACCACTGTTATACAATGACTTGCCTAATTACTCTAACTTTACCCTAATTAACCTAGTTAAGCCTTTAAATGTCAGTTTAAGCTGAATATTAGTATCTTAAAAAATATCTGGGAAAATATTAAGCACTGTCATCATAGTAAAGAGAAATGAAATCAGTTATTAGAATTGAGTTATTAAAACTAGCATGTTTATAAATGTGCTGAAAAATGTATTTAAAAACTGATCAACTGTATTTGTCTGAATAACTAAGTTGTGGTGTGTGGAACTGTTAGCCAGTAATTATCAACACTCATTTAAGGCTTGCCTTTGATGAACAATTATCCCTGTTTTTCGTCAACATCAAGTGCACAAGCTGCTCAAATACTACACTTTCCAGGATATATTTTATTTTGCACGTCTGCATTTATTTCAAGGTCTGGAAATCAGCACCGTCTGTGATGAACAGGCCAAGAACGTCTCGCTTGTAATCAGGAAAAGCAATACGGCACAAGACAGACTTATAAAAATGCATTTTCCGCTGTGTCTTTTCCCAGGAGCCCTTTCTGCTCTGTGATGCTGGAGTTTTTCCAGACCCGTGTCTCTCCGGGGCGTCTACAGCATAATTCAACCTGTCGTGATTAATGGCCGCTCGCAGTCAAACCGATGACACTGTGGTCTCTTACAGTGTTAGCGTGAACTCTAAACGCTCATCTGTTCACAGCTTAAATGATGGAGTACATGCAGGATTCATTTGAGAAGCATTTATTTTACATCGGCAGTGGTTGCTTGCAGTTTGATGGAATATGTTGGAGAACACTCTTGGGAAAAATATGTTTATTCAAGTGTACTATTAGCATGTAACGGTGGCTTAAGGCCCGTTTCCACTGAGTGGTACGGTACGGTTCAGTTTGGTTTGGTACGCTTTTATAGCCGTTTCCACTGTCAAAAAGCGTACTGAACCAAACCGTACCGTACCACTTTTTCGGCACCCATTCGAAAGGGTACCAAACACGAGAAAGGGTACCAAAAGGCGGAGCTAGACGCGCAGCTGAACGCTATTGGTTTACAGACATACGTCATTTGCTTACGCAACAAGCCAGAATGAAAACAAAAAACCGCCATATTTAAAATAAACGCACAGCCGAGAGATTACAGCGGAATTATTTATACATATAATAACAAGCCATGGTCGACCCGTAAAGGGTCAAAAGGGTACCCTTGTTAGTGGAAACGCAAGCTTGATAAAGGTGACCCGTACCAAACCGAACCGTACCGTACCGGTCAGTGAAAACGAGCCATTAGTGTTTAGCACTGTCACCTCACAGCAAGAAAATCGCTGGGAGTCCTGGCTGGGCCAGTTGGCATATCTGTGTGGAGTTTGCGTGTTGGTCCCAAAGTAGCACACTTACTTAATAAAATAAACCTGAAGTACACTATCTGACAAAAGTCTGGTCACCTATTCAAGTTTTAGGAGCAACAAATAATAACTTGACTTCTAGTTGATCATTTGGTATCAGAAGTGGCTTATGTGAAAGGCAAAGGACTCTAGATTAAACTTGTTTTGACCAAAATAAAATATGATCATGCCTTAATTTTAAATGATTACATTAGGACAGTAAGGTCTGACTCTGCTTAAACAAAAGTCTTGTCACATAACAGAAATAATGTCCAGTATAGAATATGTGGTCATGCTGCAGTGGAAACAGAATGAATATTGTGTCTGACTCCATCATGAGCTTGGAGGACTGCATCCATACATCTCTGCAATGACTCAAATCACTGATTAATAAAGTCATCTGGAATGGCAAAGAAAGCCTTCTTGCAGGACTCCCAGAGTTTAGATTCTTTAGATTCATCTTCAGTGCCGTCTCCTTCATCTTACCCCAGACATGCTTAATAATGTTCATTGTCTGGTGACTGGGCTGGCCAATCCTGGAGCACCTTCTTTGCTTTCAGGAACTTTGATGTGGAGGCTGAAGTATGAGAAGGAGCGCTATCCTGCTGGAGAATTTGCCCTCTCCTGTGGTTTGTAATGTAATGGGCAGCACAAATGTCTTGATACCTCAGGCTGTTGATGTTGATCATCCACTCTGCAGATCTACATACTAAATGTAACTCCAAACCATGATATTTCCTTCACCAAACTTGACTGATTTCTCTGAGAATCTTGGGTCCATGTGGGTTCCAGTAGGTCTTCTGCAGTATTAGTGATGATTGAGATGCAGATCAACAGATGATTCAGCAGAAAAATCCACCTTCTGCCACTTTTCCAAGTGATCAACTAAGTCAAGTTATTATTTGATACTCTTACAACTGGGATACACGATTGTCAGGTAGTGTATACTTATTTTTCATAAGAGTATCTGTGAATGCATAAATGCTACAGATTTTGCAGTATCTTTCAGCTGGGGTTGACGTTGATGTCAAAAAGCAATTTAATCAATTTATATAATTTAATAAAGTCCGACTCTGAGCTGCGCATATGTATTAGTGTAGTGATTAAGTGTTGTTTATGGCAGCTGTAGAGACAGCTAATTACAGTAATACTGCTCATTCTGTGCTGTTTACTCGACACATTCGACAAGACAAGTAATGATTATAGAGGCGGCGCAATCATCTGAGCTGTGAGATTAAGAAAAAAATAACTCAAAATACACACTTCATGATTTATGTTTGGCATTTGGTGACTGTCAACAGAGTTTGAATCCGAAGCTAACGTTCAGAGGAATGCACGGATGATAAAAATAGCTTGGTGTAATTACTGCAGTCTAATTAATTGGCCAATTTATTATATCAGGACTCTTCCTCCCACATGGAGATCCCGGTATCTGCTTGAACTGATTGAGACCAGATCGGTTTACAGCTCAGGCTACACTGTAGAAAAATGCAACACAATCGATTTGTGTTGGGACAACATAAAGGAATTAAGCTAACATATTATCTGTTACCAATTGAAATATATTAGCCCCTTAAGTATTTATTTGCTACTAATACTGTATATTTATAACTCATTAGCTTTCCTTCGGCTTAGTCTCTTATTTATCAGGGGTCGATGAACCGCCAACTATTTCAGCATATGTTTTACGCAGCAGATACCCTTCCAAATGCAACCCAGTACTGGAAAACACTCATACACACTCACTCACAAACACACTCATACACTACTGTAACGAATGTAGCCGATCAGACACAATTATTTTGCTTTTATTCAACAAATGCGTCAGCTTCTCCCATCCAGAATAGACTAGATGGTCAGTTGTAATCGTGATTCCAAGGTATTTACGACACAAAGGAATGCTCAGGACTGGACACACAGAGAACTTCTATAAGCTCCTTAAAACGGATGTCTTTAATGTAAACTTTTATTCTCTCTTCATGTATAATGTGGTGTTTTGCAACAAGTCTCTTGCTCATGTATTAACATTATGGCTTTAATACTTCTGTAATCAATGTTTAACTCTAAACAAGATTATAGATAGTTCATGTTTGATGTCCCTGCAAAGCTAATTTGATTGTTTACATTTGATGTTAATACGTGTGCAACATATTAACATTTTAAGAAACTTGAACATTTCTGCATTAGTTTACCCCAAAAATGCCAATGCAAATGACCACTGTTTGGGTACAAAACCATCCTTGTAAAAGCTTGTGCCTAAAGGCCACCGCCCAGAGACCCCAGACTCTGAGACTGTATAAGGCCCAAGCCAGTAGTCAAACACGACTAGCCATTTTGATACTTCAGAACTTGAAACGACCAACTCCACCCCACTCCAAGCCTCACAAGGACAAAGATCTGTTGACAAGCTAACCACATTCTCAACAGAGGGAGTTCTTCACATCACAAAAGGAACCCAAGTAACACTTCCAGACTACCACTGAACTGGTGTAAATTAAATGTAACCCTAAAGAGACCATAGAAGGGTTATATTGATTATTTTTGGTTCGCTTTGTTTGGTCTTACAAAAGTCTGAGGTTTTTCCATCATTACACTCTTTCAAACTCTTCTTTTACTTTCTTTACTCTCCTCTACTCTTGTATGAATGTGTGTTTGTGTTAGGTTTCTGTTAGATTAGTCAATAAAGTTTCATTTTTGTTCATCTAAATGTATTAAACTTCGATCTTGCTACCCTGCTTAAACATAAATGGGTTTTTATTTTTGATAGTAATAGCCGTAATTGAAGTCAACTGTTTGTTGGACGATTCGTTTGTTTGGATTTAAAGAGTCGATTCATTTGAAGCTTCCTGCCCTCCATCTGAATTTTGCGTGTCACCAGAACCACGTGATTATTAAAAACAATCTATAGCATATGTGTACTGTGGGGGAAACCTGAGCACCCGGGGCAACGCACACCAACACATGGAGAACAAGCAAACTCCACACAGAAACGCCAACTGACACAGCCAGGACTCGAAACAGCGACCTTCTTGCTGTAAGCCGACAGTGCTAACCACTGAACCACCCTGCCACCATATTAATAACTTAACAAATGTATGTTTACAGTGTATTAAACATACTTTTTAGCAGTCCCATCTAGAATAATCACCTACTCAAACTACTCTAGAGAAGGCGGAGAACGACGTCAGAAGTGTTGCGCGTGTGGGAACTGTAAAAATAACTTTTGACACAAGAGAGAAACACAATCATGCTTAAGTGGGACTGAAAACTCAGAGTAGATCTGTGGGTGGGAGTGTTAGGAGAATATATATCTGTATATAAAATGTATTTTTAGCAGGAGTGGGACTGAAATATATTCCCACACATGAACTCTGCTGTGTGCATCAGTTTAAATGTGAAGTGTAAATATAATGCAGATGGAAGTGAATAATAAGTTGTGTGTGCGTGAGTCCTAATAAATCGACCATGACTTGTTTTGATTACAGTGCATTGTAGGTCAGTCATAGGCTTAATGGGAGTGTATTTATTTTTCTTCCATGTTTTTTAGTTCATTTATTTATTTTCCTATGGCTTAGTCCCTTCTTTCATCAGGGGTAACCACTGCAGAATGAACCGCCAACTTATCCAGAATCTTTTTACACAGCGAACACCGTTCCAGCTGCAACCCAGTACTAGGAAACTCATTCACACACATACACTACGGACAATTTAGCTTATTCAATTCCCCTATAGCGCATGAGTTTGGACAGTGTGGGAAACGGGAGCACCCGGAGGAAACCCACGGCAACATGGGAAGAACCAACACAATTTCACGGCAATTCGTAACTTTTTGATTTAGTGGCTAATTCGTACGAATTCGTACGATCTAATTCGTACAATTTAGTACGATTTGCTCATCCGCCAATGACGGTTGGGTTTAGGGGTGGGGTTAGGTGCCACGCCTCCTTTTTAAAATCGTACAATTTCAAACGACTGAACTCGCCACTATTAGCCACTAAACTGTCAAAACGTAAAATACTTACGTTTTCTCGTGAGATCAGGCTGGAAGAACATGTAAACTCCACAATTGACCCAGCTGAGACTCAAACCAGCGACCTTCTTGCTGTGAGGCGACAGTGCTAACCACTGAGCCACCGTGCTGCCCTTCTAAAACACATAATAATCCATAATGTACATAAAAACCGTCAGTTTCTTAATTATGAATTCATTTGTATTTATAATAAATTATCACCATTTTAGTTAGCGAAACATTTGCATAACCAAAAACATTGGGGTTCCACCATTTTTAACTATTAATTGGTTTCTCATTAGCATGCAAGCTACTATCATATTGTCTGTTCATGAATCACATATCAGTGCCTCATTTGCATGACCAGATGCTATACTGTACACCTAACTACCTTAGCAGCCAATAGGCTTGGGCGGTAATATGATATACTGCGGGATCTAAATATAGCAACAGTATCAGTTTCAATACCGCTATACCGTCATAAAAACAATGCACTTATATAGGAGACAAGTATTAAATATTATTTATTTAATGCCTAAAAATGCGCATGCATGATTATCATTGCGGGACAGTGTGGAGGAGAGAGAGAGAGGTGAGGTAAGATGGCGAGTTGCGTATCAAGTGACCTGGTCTCCAAAAAGAACACACCCTCTGCAGTTTGGCAGTATTTATAGTTTTGACCGAACGAGAAGGTGCGGGAATACATTTCTGAAATAAGCGCGGGAGCAATCGGTAACTCTGGTGTAATTTGAACGGGAGCGGGCATGCGGTTTAACAAGTGAGCACCCGTGTGGATGCTGTTTATGTGTGAGTGTGTGTGTGTGTATGAAAGAGAGAGTGTGATGCTGTGCATCGCTGGCTTGGTGCTGTCTATGTGTGTGTGTCTGTTTGTGAGAAAAGGAGAGAGAGAGCGTGGTGCTGTGTGTTTATGTGTGTGTGTGTTTATGTAGACAGCTTGTGATAGGCTCTGTATCATCTAGCTGCGTGGTTTTTGGTTTTGCTCTTGTGTTCACGAACACATCATCAACACATCACATCAACACAAATGTAGTCCCGCAAAGATCTCTAATACGAACAAGACAAACAGGTGACCGCGAACCAGAGGTCGCATATACGGTATTCAGTTTCTGTATGGTTTAAGCACAAGCCAACAGTTTGGTGATGCTGTCTGAGCCTTACATCATAATTTTTTTATTATGCACAATAATACCATATACCAAGGTAAAATAGCGAGGAGGTTTGACGGTATCAAAATTTTGGATAACGCCCAAGCCTAGCAGCCAATTAATTCACTCATAACCACTAGTTAAATTTAAGGGTGGCGTCTCATCAGCTCGCTAGGTCGTGGAGTAGTAGAAACTTATTTTTTTACTTTTATTTATTTTAAACAGCAAAATAACTCTTAAAAATGTTAAAAATGAATACATGAAAAATAAAAGTACATTATAGATAAATAATTTGATTGTAAATGTTATTGCACACTTAATCTGAAAATTTTGTCCGTAATTTTCACGTTAAATAATATATATTTGGCCTCACGTTGTGTAAATCATATTGACACACTGCCTCCAAAACATTTGTCTGTCATAAAAAATAAAATAAAATCTAACTGGGTTTAATTGTTTTCTGCTTTTCATATCTGAAAAAGAGCTTTGGAGAGGTGTTTTGACAGTTCAGAGCCACCGTACAAGCGAAAAGCTAAATACAGGATGTCGTCATTCGAGCTACAGATAACTTTATAGCAAACACAGTGCATAAAATAAAGATAAAATGTTGTGGACCCCTTGAAAACCCATATGCTGAATTCAGTGACCTGCTGCTGTGTGTATGTTTGTGTGTCCATGCAGTTGACGTACTGCCAATAAACATTTGCTTCTACAACCCACAAACCATGCTTCAACAATTAATTGACATTCTTCCTTTGTACAGGTCATCAGAGGGGGAAAGCCCCGCCCACTAGTGACCATCTCTCCCTCATTAGCATAGGACGTTAGTCTTTAATCTGCCACTATGCTGACACATTGGCATTTGTAGCTCAGCCTTCTTTATAAAAGAGCACAATCTCATTTGAATTTAAAGTGACAGTCACCACAACACCACAATTACGATCAAAGCCTAAACGGGTCAGTTATAAAGAGTAATAAAACATTATCTGTGTGGTATTTTGAGGTGAAACTTCACACACACTACAAACAGAGGCTTTTTTACATCTTGAAAAGGGGGTATAATAGAAATAAAACAAGCGAGCTGATTGAGATGCACCCATAGGTAATAAATTGGCCAAACATTTATTTATTTTAATTAGCAAGTGTCGAGGAATAGCCTCTATTTATTTGTGAGCAGAAAAGTAAGCTTACTATGTTTTAGAAGAAACACACTGACAGGACACCAGCTTTACTGTATGCCATCATTGTTCAGGACAGTTACGCTTCACTTAGCATGGAGCTAAAGTTGTGGTCCTGCCTGTGACAATACTGTGCTAGATCAGCTCCATTATAATCAATGAAGCGCAGCAGGATTGTGACTCTGCTGATCATTATCAGAATGATGCATGTTTCATTGCAGCAGGAGGCGAAGGCTTGTGTGAAGCCAGAGGAGCTTTTCTACAGTGATTACTTGATAGGAAGACAACCCATCTTAAAGCAAACCTTAATTCCGAGGAGATGCCCTGAGGACA
Source organism: Danio aesculapii (assembly GCF_903798145.1). Lineage (NCBI taxonomy): Eukaryota > Metazoa > Chordata > Actinopteri > Cypriniformes > Danionidae > Danio > Danio aesculapii. The sequence continues at coordinate 51,144,885 of NC_079447.1, forward strand.
TTTTCTCGCTGGACGGCACACAAAACGGCCAGTGATGAGCCAGTCTGATCCAGTTTAACTGATTCAGTCAGAATGATTCAGCCGATATAACCTTGAAGGTAACTACAAATAAACTGCTCCACTCGCTGAGAATTAAAGGGACAGCTCATCCATAAATTAAAATTCTGTCATCCTTCTGAATTAGTTTGAGTTTCTTTCTTTTAGTTATGAAATTATGTCCTTCAACTTACAGCCCAAGACCGGTTACTCACTGCTAAGCAGGGCTGAACCTGGTCAGCACCTGGATGGGAGATCGCATGGGAAAGCTAGGTTGCTGTTGGAAGTGGTGTTGGAGAGGCCAGCAGGGGGCGCTCAACTTGTGGTCTGCGTGAGTCCTAATGCCCCAGTATAGTGAAGGGGACACTATACTGTTAGTGAGCGTCGTCTTTCTGATGAGGCGTTAAACCTAGGTCCTGACTCTCTGTGGTCATTAAAAATCTCATGGCACTTCTCGTAAAGCGTAGGGGTGTAATCCAGGTGTCCTGGCCAAATTCCCTTCATTGGCCCTTACCCATCATGGCCTCCCAATCATTCCCATCTACCAAATTGGTTCTATCACTGTCTCTCCAGGGCTGCACACTGGTGGTGATGTGGTGGGACCCCCCTTATGATAGTGGAGGGCTTTGGGTCATTATTGTTTATGGCCATACACGATAAATGTGCTATATAAATACACAGATTACATTACAACTTCCAGTTGTGATTTCGACTTAAGTCATAATTTTGACTTTTTGTCTTTCAACTTTAGTCATGATTTGGACTTAAGTCTTGTTTTTCCCTCTAACCTGGTAGAAATGGGTTTGATAGCCCTAATTTATTCATTCATTATCTTTTCAGCTTAGTCCCTTTATTAATCTGGGGTCGCCACAGCGGAATGAACCGCCAACTTATCCAGCACATGTTTTACACAGCAGATGCGCTTCCAGCTTCAACCCATTTCTGGGAAAATACCTCACATTCCCACAGATAAAACAGTGGGAATAATAAATACTGTGACATCGACACAATTCTAACATTTTTGGCTCACTTTGACACACATACACCAACCTCCTGGAGAGGTACAGTTGTTTCCGTGCTCTTCCATGTCTTTTGGTGTTGCTGAGCTCACTGGTGCGCTCTTCATTTTTAAGAATGCTCCAAACAGTTGTTTTGGCCATGCCTAAATTTTTTGCTATCTCTCTGATGGGTTTGTTCTGTTTTTTCAGTCTAATGATGGCTTGCTTGACTGATAGTGACAGCTCTTTGGATCTCATCTTGAGAGTTGACAGTAACAGATTCCAAATGCAAATAGCACGCATGAAATCAACTCTGGACCTTTTATCTGCTCATTATAATTGGGATAATGAGATAAAAGCACACACCTGGCCATGGAACAGCTTAGAAACCAATTGTCTAATTACTTTTGAACCCTTGACAAGTGGGAGGCACATATGCAAACTGTTGTAATTCCTACGCCGTTCACCTGATTTAGATGTAAATACCCTCAAATTAAAGTTGACAGTCTGCAGTTCATTTCATTTAAAATCAATTGTGTTGGTGTATAGAGCCAGAAATGTTAGAATTGTGTCAATGTCCCAATATTTATGGACCTAACTGTATAAGCATAAATTAATGCATATTAGTGCACCCGTATTTTAAAGTCACCCCAGGCTTATTCTGAAAACGTACCCCAATGTACATTTCTGGAGAGCCGCTGTGTACGCTTTTTGAGATCTCAAACTTCTCTCGCGAGTGCCATTTGTGCCTGCTGTTCTCGCATAAATCCACCAGAGGCCGCTGTCGACTGACTGACTGACCTACCCTCCTCCTTCCTTAAACCCAAACGATATTGTTTTCAGAAGTACGACTGACCAGTGCCCACCCACTTCCCTAAACCCAACTGACAGTGTTTTCAAAAGTAATGCAGAAAAAGAAAAGCCCTTAAGGCAGCCTGATTTTTATCACATTTTCAGATTTTACCACGTTTTCACCTTGTTATTTACTTGTTTTTTTATTTTTTGTGTTTTGTTTTTGTCCTACCTGCGTTCTAGAACTGTTCTTCACCGGACTGGAACCCCATTGTCGCGGTCAACTCTGCTCCATGTTACAAATCCATGAACATACGTGTTGAGCCACTGAACAAACTGGTAACAGCGGTAAAGCCGTCGACACGGATGTAAGCAGTCAGCTGGTAAGCACGATAAGGAACGCTGTCATCCCGCCACGTAGCATTAGTTTTAACGACGAAATGCAGCCATACGTTCCTCTGGCTACATAATTCATGACCTCCAGAAATGTATATAGGGCTACATTTTCAGACAGAGCCGGTGAAAGAGATGTTGAATTTTTTTCTTCTGTTGTGTTTAACAGGAGAAAGAAAACAGTTGAAGATGAGTAAATAGTGAATGAATTTAGTGTTAGCAATCCCTTTAAGTAGAAACCAACCACAAAACAGCAGTAACCTGGTGTGTTATTAAACATTTAAAAGTCTAGGAGCAAGTGAAAAGCTGTTTTATTTGTGGTGTTGTGCAAGCCAGTCTTACAGAATGGTGATCTTATGATGCGCAGCCTCATTTAACAGATGGTTAATTAGCTAAATGATAAATGCATAGTGATGTTTTTTTGGCAGGGAAAAAAAGTGAGAAAGTAGGCCATGCAGGTTGTTTCTGTCATTATAAATAGGAAATAAATGTATTCAAGAATGACAAACAGAAGTCTGATGTAAATCACAGTTAACACTAACAAAAACATTTTTTGGCTTCATCAGTAGTTCTTAACTATCACACATTCATGAAATTTCCTATTGCTTTTATTGGAGGCTTTTTTACAAATGCAATGCTAGCGTAACCTAACGACTGTCTTATTTTAATCTAATTTAGGTTATAATCAGGAGGGGTCGCTTGGTGAGTTTCAAAAATCTAATTCCTTTTAGTAAACTATTATAATTACCATTTTTTATCCATAATCTACTTGGGCCTATTGGTTTGTGTGCGTTTGTATATTTACAACCTCCTCAGAGGATATTGGGGGGGGGGGGGGGTCGCAAGTCACTGGCATTGTTATTTTGGGGGTCGCGAGCTGAGTTTGGAAACCCCTGCACTAGATCATGTCATTCTCTAGTTATAAAACTTAGAAAGCAAGTAAAACTTGTCATAATGTTCAATATTTCATGCATGCAAGGATCGCTGGTCTCACTTTCTTATGTCCTAAAGCCACTACTGTATGACTAGTGGTTGGCCGGCGGCGTGCAGGAATTAAACTTATTACTAAGCCATACTTGCATGCTATTTCAGACTGAATATTCAGGGTAGCGGTGAACAATATAGGGAGCGCATCACAGGCTGTCATAGTTCAAAAATGAACCAATGTGAATATAAAAGCAACTTCAGCTCAGTAAAGCAGGCTAGGCAGAATAGGGTTATTTCCTGATGGCATTATCGATGCTGTAAAAGGTCCCTTATGAAACTGAAAATAGTCAGATCAGTCTTTCACCAGAAGATTTCAGTGGCTGAACAACACTTCTGTCCATATAACACATTCATAAAACACCACAATCTACATCAGCTATGTGTGACTAAAAGAGTTTTAACACAGAACATCACCTGTCTAAAAGATATACTGTCTAAAAGAAAAACTAACTCCAATATGGGTTCAGGATTTTAAAGTTTTGATTCAGCATTTGTTTTTACCAATGTCACTCTCTCATATGCACATGAAGTCTTTTAAATACATATATTACCATGTTTTCTTTATTTGTTTTTGTTTTTTTATGGAAGACGGGTAATAGATGAAAACTCATGTGCTGTCACCCTTCAGTCTGTGGGGCCATTTGCGGTTACATATTTAAACCATAATATTAAGGTCCAAACATAAAGCAACCATAACAATATATAACTACATATCATTTGAAAGCTTAAAATGTCTAGTTACCATGTGTGATGACTGGTTTTTGACAATTATTACTGCACAAGTTATTTTTATTTATTTATTTATTTGTGACAGGAATACTCAAAGTCATAAAGCATTACTTTGTCATGCTGTCATACAGCAATCCACATGTAAACAATTTCTACATGCTTGTTAGAAGGTAAATTTAGATCAAATACCACCAAACTGCACATACTTCATTCAAATGTGATGTCTACTTTACAAATATTGTCAGAAGTATGAAAAATTATAATTCATGTTCCTCAAAACATACACTGAACGTCATATCATCATCAATCAAAACCGAATGTCACCTGTGGTAATGTTTGGTACTGCACCCAACGAAACGTTACTGAAAGTTTATTTTTGAGGGATCTACTTCAAATTTTGGTCAAATGTTCAGCTCTCTTAGGCTAAACATTCATTTATTCATTCATTTTCCTTTGACTTAGTCCCTTATTTATCAGTGGTCGCCACAACGGAATGAACCACCAACTATCCCAGCATATGTTTTACACAGCGGATGCCGATTTTGAATTTAAGACTGCAATATCCAGTTCATCCACTCGATGTCAATCCTACATACTGCACCTTTCATAATCATTTGATTTGCTAATAATTTATATTTCTTTGCCGCTTATGAGTAAATGGAATCAAACTAATTGCACAACAAACCACAGTGTTTAAAATGAGTAAAGTACCACAAACCAGTGTTTAAAATAAGATGATTAGAAAATAACAGTTTGCAACATCCAGCAGCATGACAAATAGTTTTGAAAGTGCTAAAACTGAATGGAGGGGAATGAGGTCAGAAGTCTTTACATTTTTAAGCAACCCAGGCTCATTGCGGATACGTACCGAGGTCTACATTTCTGAGGACAGCTAAATAGGTAATTGGAGGTAGGTCTGCTCAGTTTTTGTTTTTGTAAATCCACCAGAGGGCGCTGTGTACACTTTTAGAGATCTCAAATTTCTCACGTGACCCCTTCTCCTGTGAATCCACCAGAGGGCGCAATATACACTTCAGCCGACCAGGCCAGCTTGCTGTTGACTGATTGACTGACCCACTCACCCCCCTCCTTAAACCCAACCCATAGTGTTTTCAAAAGCAATCTAGAAAAAGAAAAGCAGTCACGGCTTGTGATTTCACCACGTTTTCAAATAAAAAATAAATAAATATTTATTTGTCACCACGGTCAACTCAGTCCCATGTTCATCGGTGTATACAGTGAGCTACTCGGCAAACTGGTAACAGCAGAAAAGCCGTCCACATGGAGGTAAGCGGTCAGCTGGTAGTGTTCATTTTAAAGACGAAATGCAGCCAGATGTACCGTGCTACATTATTTGCGCTCTCCAGAAATGTAGACAGGGGTACGTATTCACAATGAGCCTGTGTTTCTTTTAAGTTCCAATAGCCATACTGCTCTTACCTGAAAAATAGTGGACAGTAGAAAAGTTTGTGATTTCAAACCTAGCATTTCCCCTCTAACTCGACTTAGCAGAAGTTAGCACAGTTTTCCAAACGCTTGTAATTAGATCTGCTGATTCGACACATTTATGCAGCGGCGCTTCCGACTTCAGTCATATTTTATGGTGTTACAGTGGTGAAATTAGGAATCAGAAAATCGCATTTTGAGCCATGAAATGAATAATAACTAGGGATTTTATTATTAGCATTAAATTCATCTTCTCCCTTTCCTCACCTGACGAGCGCAGAATTGCAGTCAGAAATGAGAAATCACCATGGCTTGCTCTCTCTCTGTGGGCAAATGTTGTCAGGTAATAACTATTTTACTGACAGGATGACAGAGTGGCTCGCGGTTTCATTTGAGTCAGTCTGTACGGTACTGTAGATACACACATTAACAAGGAGGATAATAAAGACATTCATTAAGACATTCAATTCTAGGACACTGTGCCTCTTGAGGAGTCTGTGTGGTTTACTTACTGTCTTAAAAATTCACTCACTCACTTACTTCCATCACATCAGCATTCAGTTCTAAGATCTATTTATATTTTACTGAAGCCAAATTTATACTTCATTAAACATGTTAGTTGTGATTGCCAGCACACCTGAGATAGTACTGGATATCTGGTGTGATTTCTAGGAACGGATTAAATAAATACTCCATACAGAACCAGAAATAAAAGTACAACTATTTGTCAAAAAAAAATTGTAAACTGCACTAAAATAAAAAAATTGACCATAAATGAAGAACTAAAAACTAAATTTATCTAACAATTGTAACCAACCAGGCTCATTCTGAAAATGTACCTCTATATACATTTCTGGAGAGCGCTAAATACATCCCAGGAGGTTCGATTTTTTTGCAGTTTTTGTTTTCGCGAATTCACCAGTGGCCGCTGTGCTCGCTTTTTCAGATCTCAAATTTCTCTCGGGTGCCATTCGTGCCTGCTCTTCTCACGTAAATCCACCAGAGGCCGCTGTCGACTGACCGACCAACTGACCCACCCTGCTCCTTCCCTAAACCCAACCGATAGCGTTTTCAAAAGCACCAATTGACACGATCACCCATTTCCCTAAACCCAACGATAGTGTTTTCAATATCAAGAAAAAGAAAAGCCCTCCCCTGATTTTTTACCACGTTTTCAGATTTTACCACATTCTCACCCTGTTATTTATTTTATTTCTTTGGCTTCTGTTTTTTTTTCTTACCCGCTTTCTGAAACTGTTCTTTGCCAGGCTCGAACCCTGTGGTCGTGGTTAAAGTCGTGTTGACATACATGGGAGCCACTGGGCAAACTAGTAATAGTGGGAAAGCCGTCTATATGGAGGTAAGCGGTCAGCTGGTAAGCATGAAAAGTAACATGTCATACCGCACCATAGCGTTCATTTTAAAAACTAAATGCAGCAATACATACTTCTGGCTACATAATTGGCGCTCTCCAGAAATGTATATAGGGCTACATTTTCAGAATGAGCCTGTGTTGATTGTAACTGGAAAACTATCTGAAAAATGCATAGCAAAACTGTATCATTGTTTTCAAAAAGAATAAGCACTCAATTTGTGGTGAAAAAACAGTTTAGAAAAATTCCTGTAGATGTGCGTTTACAGCCAATGACATTGAAAGATATTTTCTTTAAATATAGAAATGTTTCTGAAGATGCATTCTGAGGGAGCAGGTTTGACAGCCTGTGTGCAAGAGCAGGATTATTCATTCATTCATTCATTCATTTTCTTTTCGGCTTAGTCCCTTTATTAATCTGGGATTGCCACAGTGGAATGAACCGCCAACTTATCCAGCACATGTTTTACGCAGCGGATGTCAATCCAGCCGCAACTCATCTCTGGGAAAATCATTTATTCAATATAATGCAAATTAGAAGTGCTAGGCACATCAGGTCTGACTATCTATGTGTGAAATACAGTATCATGTCTCCAAAGTAAGGCATATTGTCAGTTCTAGGCACGGCTGAGACTTTTGTCTAACAAATGGCCAGGTGATACTTTCAGGCAAAGCCCAAAACACAAGATTTGTGTACTAAACTTGTAATGTCAGTTTCTGTTTCTACTAAGCACCGCCCAATAAATTGTGTATTTAACTGAGTGCTAGCTGCAGTAGTTAAGACATTTCTTGATGAATGCCACAGCTACGGTGAGTTCCCTTTAAAGGATTCTGCTTTGAAGATATCCGAAATTCTCCCTGGTTTTGTCTCTTCTTCAAATTCACAACATTAAAAAAAACTATAATAATTCCTTCATCTGGCAAAAATTTAACTAGGCATGTTTAACTACATATCTTTAATGTGAAGAAATTACATTTGCACTAAAGGAGGTCGAGGCTTCTCATATATGGCTCCTAAACTCTGGTATAGCCTTCCTGCTAATGTCCGAGGCTCAGACACACTCTCTGAAAGCATACACACAATCCATCACATAACTGTAGGAGTGTGCTCCATGCAGGGGAGTGGGCTTGACAAACCACCCATAGACCACACTCTTCCAGGGGCGCCGCTAGGGCTGGGAAAGGACGATTTTAAGCCCACCGCAGAGATACTAATTGGAAACTCTCACTTTCAGTCAACCCCATCAAATCCTACACCCCCCTCCCCCCACACTCCCAAAATTAGCTAATTAGTAGTTTATTGAGATAAACATCTTAATGGTTTGTTAATTGGGCGACATGATGGCTCAGTGGTTAGCACAGTCACCTCAAACCAAGAAGGTCACTGGTTTGAGTCCCAGCTTGATGAGTTGGCATTTCTGTGAGGAGTTTGCAAGTTCCCCCCGTGTAGGTGTGGGTTTCCTCTGGGTGCTCTGGTTTCCCCCACAGTCCAAACACATGCACTATAGGGGAATTGAATGAGCTAAATTGTCCATAGTGTATGTTTGTGAATGAGTGTGTATGGGTGTTTCCCAGTACTGGGTTGCAGCTGGAAGGACATCCGCTTTGTAAAACATAAGCTAGAATAGTTGGCGGTTCATTCCGCTGTGGCGACCTCTGGTGAAAAAAGGGATTTAGCCAAAGAAAAATGAATGAATGAATCTGTAGGATCCTAAAAGAAATATACTGTTATACCCATTTTGCAGGAGATCCACTGATGCAGAACACATTGAAAACTATCCTGTATGCCGTAGCATCAGTTTCAGCACAAACCTTCAGTCTTGTTGCTATGCAAATTCTGAATTCTGACAGGAAAGTCAAACATGATGATTTCAGCATTCACACAAGCCTGAGCTTTCAGGGGTGAAGACTACGCTGTCAGCCTTTTTCAATAATGTTCAGTGTTTCTTTTTTCTTTTTTAAAGTGGAGCAGAACTGAATGCATTATTCAACGTCCGCGAAACAACAATCAAACCAAACACAGTCCTGATGTTTAGCACACACTACACAGATTTACATCTCCTAAGCATGAAGCGATTCTTACTTTACTGTATGATTCACTCATGTTTCAAGTTGTGCTGGGTAAAGATTAAATCGCATACAAAATATAGGTTTGCATATACATAATATATGTGTGTGCTGTGTATATTCATACATTCATTCATTTTCTTTAAGGCTTAATCCCTTTATTAATCTGGGGTCGCCACAGCAGAGTGAACCGCCAACTTATCCAGCACATGTTTTACACAGCGGATGCCCTTCCGACTGCAACCCATCATCTCATAACCCATGTCATAAAGCGTGAATCATCTCAGACTGGTTTCTTGAACATGACGATGAGTTCACTGTACTCAAATGGCCTCCACAGTTACAAGATCTCAATCCAATAGAGTACCTTTGGGATGAGGTGGAGCGGGAGATTGGCATCATGGATGAGCAGCCGACAAATCTGCAGCAACTGTGTGATGCTATCATGTCAATATGGAGAAAATCTCTGAGGAATTTTCCAGTACCCTGCTGAATCTATGCCACAAAGGAATTACTCATGTCTGAATAATGCGCAGGTTAGTGTATCCTCCATCAGCTGTTTTAGTTTCTGTCAGCTTTACATTTAACTCAAGAATTAATAAACTATTACGGCTCAGAACAATGTTTTGTCTAATATTTTTGTTTTGTGTCAAGCAGCCTTGTAATAAGCAGCATAAAGCACATCCAGAAGGTCTACTTATCTGCTTATTAATATCTGACATCACCAATAATTGACATATCAAATTGACTCCAACATCATCATCAACAATATATGGTTGTGATTGTGTATGTCATTATATATTCAGTATCTGTTCTCTTTTGTGTGTGTTGTTATTGGTCACCTTAATGTGATCGACTCAGCATCCAAGAGCAAAGATGTGTGATTTCAACCCTGCACAACTCAAGGGAAATCTCGAAGCAGTAAAGCAGCTGGCATTGAGATAAATGGGAATGTTTTCTACAGGACCTCAATGAGAGCATCTATAAAATCAGGATGAAAATGCCAAGCAAATAAAGAGAGATCTTTTTAAAGTCCCCTTTGGCCACACCTGCATCCACACCAGATCCTAAAGCCTGTGACCTTGGATGAAAGCTATTAAACACCCCACTTTTATAGTTTAAGGTGGTTTTCTCTGTTTCTGGAGGGTCTGATCAAACTTTTCCTCCGCTCCCGCTGTGAACTCTCCTTGATTGTGACAGCGTAATTGCACTCTTCATCAGATGTGGTCCGATATCTGATGGAGGATAACTTGATTCAATTCCACTCCAATCTGGCTTCAGCCTCCGTCCTGAAAGTGATGGAGTATAATAGATCCCACAATCACTGCTCTCTACCCTTCACAGAAGACGACTACATGGGCAGCAGCACTTTCTAAAACAGCATCCTAACTAAAATCCTCACCACTTGGACAATTGGGGATACTTTAAGGTGTTCTTTTAACACCTGTTCTGTGTATTTACTATAGTATTTATAATTAATTTGCAAAATTTAATGCAACCTAACCTACACTGTAAATAATGCAGGATCCCAAGCAATTAAGTTAACTTGGCTGAGTTAACTTTACAAATGTATGTGGATTAAACATAAAATAATTAAGCAGTCCCCTAAAAACCTAAGAATTGTGTTGTTTCAACTCATTTTAAATAAGTAGTTTAAACAAGCAGAAAAGGTTATTTTTTTGAATGTACATTCTAGCCCTGATCATATAGTACGTATTTAATTAATATTCCTCAGTAGTTCAATGGTTACTGTTATGATCACCAGCAGTGTTGCCCTTGCATGCTGCTGGTGAACACTTCCTTCACTCAACTACAGATCTGCCACTGAACTGAACTACAAATCCCATCATTCCCTGCATTCACACACCTGGCCCATATCCCTCTTGATTGCAAACACAGCTGAAGCTTGTGAGGACTGATTACCAGGACTATAAACACACACCCACACACACTTTGCCACATTCATTTTTCTTTTTGGCTTAGTCCCTTTATTAATCAGGGGTTGCCACAGCGGAACGAACCGGCAACTTATCCAGCATACGCTTTACGCCTGATTTTGACCACACTCTTTGGATTGCCTATATTCTCCAGGCTGTACCTGTTTTGACCGTTGCCTGCCTCTTAAATAAACTGCATGTTGATCCCCACCTCTGTTGTCCTTGACTCCTTGTTACAGTAATAGTGTACACCAATTTGAAGCCTTTTTTATCCAACAAATGGAGACACACTAGAAACTGTTTTAAATAACATTAGCATGTTGCTAAGCAATACTTTATTAGTAAAAAGTCATTTTTTAATCATGAGACAGGTCTTAAAAGGGACCTATTATTGCCCTTTTATAAGATGGAAATTAAGTCTCTGGTGTCCCTAGAGTGTGTGTGAAGTTTCAGCTCAAAATACCACACAAATAATGTTTTATAACTCTTTGAAACTGCCTCTTTTAGGCTTTGATCCTAATTGTGCTGTTTTGGCGACTGTCACTTTAAATTCAAATGATATAAAAAGAGGGCGGACCTACAAATGCCTGTGTGTCAGCCTAGTGGCAGATTCAAAAACAAGACTTATATCCTATGCTAATGAGGAGGAGATGGTCACTAGTGGGCGGGGCTGTCCCGCTCTAATGACACGTACAAAGGGAGAACGTCAATCAAAGTGTTTCTGCAGACTGTTTTCATCAAGTGTGATTATAAACAATCGAATTATTCCATTTTTACCATTAGAAGCTGATTAAATTCACACACTGTTGACACACAACAGTAAAAAGGTGATTTTTGCATAATAGGTAACCTTTACAACCTTTTTTATTAAATCAATTATAAAGTATATTTTACATTTCACTTTTTTTGGCCAACACTTGGCAACACTTTATTTTGAGGTGTCTTTGTTACACATGTTCCATGTACTAACAGTAGTATTTACAATTACTTCTAACTCTAAACCTAACCCTCATGACCCTAATGTAGTTTTCACAATATGGGGCATAAGAACGGGACGTGTGTTTGGATGAGTGTTTCTTGACCACACTTCATTATTATTGTTCATTTATTCCTTTGCTGGAAATTAAAACTGAATTTAGAAATAGTTTTGAAACAAATCTTTGCGCTTAAAGGAAATTAAATATGCCGGCTAATGGATGTCTTCAGCGGAGTGAGATTCCACCGTTTCCTTACTCCACCAAAGTAAAGGAGAAAAGAGTAAAAGTAAAGAGAAAGTAAAGAGGACGAACGGAGAAAGCTCCTATTTATCCTCACACTGTATATGCTCTGTTTAATGGTGTTCTCGCTAAAGCATTCAGTTTTTCCGCTTACAAATCCGACATGTAAATAGCAAATGCACCACGGCACGATAAGCTTCTAATTAGTTTAATGAATGTTATGCTTAAAACACACCCAGAACTCAATAAGAGAATAAGCTCAACCCTGTTAGACCATGTGCTGAGTGTATTTTTCCATCCTTAACATAGCAAAAGTGCATTCAGACACGCTCTTAATGCTTTTGCGCCATGAGCTTTAGACTTTGTGCTTAGATCATTAAAATAGAGCCCGATGTGCATTTTGGATTTGATTTCATTATTTTATGAACTTGAATGAGAAAAACTCAATTTTTATGAATGAGAAAAATGACATTAGGATGGAAACCCAGCTATTTTCCTCTTCCATTAGTTAAATTTCACTCTTTGTGTTTTACACAGTGTGGAACAGGTACATCATAAAGTATAGATGATTGTAAATATTTGATGGTATATGCTTTCTTATGCTGTTAACCTTGGTTTTCAGTAATAGAAATAAAAAACAGCATCTATGCCATCTAATTTTGGACTAAATCTACTTATTGGACTCCTACTCAGAGTATGCCACGTGACTATGCATTTCTGGCTAATTTATCTCTGCATCTCGTGTCCAAATACTGAGTCTTGATAAATTCAGCATATTCTGTACATATTGTGCTCAGCATTTAGGAGTACACCTCATTTTGAAAATGGTTATTTTTTTATCCATTTCTCACTGAATATAGGTCATATAATTGGTGCATTTAAACAAAACAGATATCAGAATCAGAATCAGTTTTATTGCCAAGTGTGCTTCACACACACAAGGAATTTGTTTTGGCTACAGAAGATTTCAGTGTACATAAAGTGACAAGTGACCAACACAAAATAAATATGAAAAAAAAATAAAAATAAAAATGATAACATTAAACAGATGCAGTTAGTAGTGCACTGCCGAATGTCCAGCAGCTCGTCCCTGGTGTAACTGATCGTGTTTGATAAACATAAAACAGGACAGACTAACAAAAACAGTGCAAACACTGGAGAGCTCCACACCAAAGCGGCCATCCGCGGCGCCATCTTGATGAGGTCTTAATATAATTAATATATTTATTAAAGTAATATTTCAGTCACGGAACATCTTTATAAACAGAAAGACAATACATTCAAATTCATGCAAAACATTGGGGAAAAAAAACTACAAAGATTTCAACCATTTTATATATTCTATAATTCTCTTGAATTTTTCTATTTTTTAATTATTATTTAATATATATAAAAAAAAATTTATGTACTAATTTTAGATCGTTATCATAAATTATTTTGTTAGATTACCTCCAGATTTGGCTTCAGTACTGACTAATCTAATGTATATGCACCAATATAATATTGTAAAGCTTCCTATAGGGAAATATGAATATAAATGAGAGATTTGTGAGGGGTGAACTCATATGCTGAGCACTGTATATACTATATTAACATGTTGAGCATTAGCAGTTGCAATATGGGCCTGAAACATCATGTAAAATTAAATAACATTAATACTCTGGTTAAATTCATCAACTGTGATTAAAGCATCAAAGCAAAGGCCACCAATCAGCACCCTAGATCGCTTCCATCTGAATAAATCCATCATAAATCATTTACCATAATTAGAAACACCACATGATAGGTTTTCTCCCTCACCGAAATGTAGTTCTAAGACTAAAAAACCAACAAAAAGGCAGCAAATAAAGCAACATCATCTCAAATTACGCTGCTGCATTTCACAAAATCACTAGAAGCCACAGAAGATCACAGAAACAATCATCCCAATCAGTTTAAAATGATGGGATGCTTCTCTAATGGTAAGTAGCACTTTAAATCATACATCTACACTACAAAGACTGAAAACACTCTTGTATGAAGAGAACGTGTCTCATTTTCTGAGTAAAATCTGCCTCGTGATGATCAGAATCTTAATTGAAAAGTAAATGCTTTTTCTTTACCTCATTCTAGTCTTAATATTTCCTAAAACAAGACTTAAGATCTTACTAAAATGTCATTTTAACTAGAAATGCAAGTGCATCTTGGCTTAAGATTGCCTTTGTATTGGAAAACAAGACAAAGATATTAAATAATGAAGAAAAGCATTGAGTAATTGTAGAGCGCTGAAGTGGATCATGGAGAGACTGAGACACATTACGGAGCTATGACTGGAATATTAGAATACATTAATATAACATTACCTTTTGAGTCAGCACATAAAATAAATAATGCATGAAATAACTATTTATCAGGGGTCACCACAGTGGAATGAACCGCCAACTATTGCAGCATATGTTTTACGCTGCAGGATGCCCTTCCAGCCACAACCCAGTACTGGAAAACACCCATACTGGATTGGGTTTAGGGAACGCAGTGGACGAGTCAACTGGTGCTTTTGAAAACACTGTCGGTTGGGTTTAGGCAAGGGGTGATTGGGTCAATCAGTGCTTTTGAACACTGTCGGTTGGGTTTAGGGAAGGGGGTGATTGGGTCAATCAGTGCTTTTGAAAACACTGTCGGTTGGGTTTAGGGAAGGGGGTGATTGGATCAATCAGAGCTTTTGAACACACTGTCGGTTGGGTTTAGGCAAGGGGTGATTGGATCAATCAGAGCTTTTGAACACTGTCGGCTGGATTTAGGCAAGGGGTGATTGGATCAATCAGAGCTTTTGAACACTGTTGGTTGGGTTTAGGGAAGGGGGTGATTGGGTCAATCAGAGCTTTTGAACACTGTCGGTTAGGTTTAGGGAAGAGGGTGATTGGGTCAATCAGTGCTTTTGAAAACACTGTCGGTTGGGTTTAGGGAAGGGGGTGATTGGATCAATCAGAGCTTTTGAACACACTGTCGGTTGGGTTTAGGGAAGAGGGTGATTGGGTCAATCAGAGCTTTTGAACACTGTCGGCTGGATTTAGGCAAGGGGTGATTGGATCAATCAGAGCTTTTGAACACTGTCGGTTGGGTTTAGGCAAGGGGTGATTGGATCAATCAGAGCTTTTGAACACTGTCGGTTGGGTTTAGGGAAGGGGGTGATTGGGTCAATCAGAGCTTTTGAACACTGTCGGTTAGGTTTAGGGAAGAGGGTGATTGGGTCAATCAGTGCTTTTGAAAACACTGTCGGTTGGGTTTAGGGAAGGGGGTGATTGGATCAATCAGAGCTTTTGAACACACTGTCGGTTGGGTTTAGGGAAGAGGGTGATTGGGTCAATCAGAGCTTTTGAAAACACTGTCGGTTGGGTTTAGGGAAGGGGGTGATTGGATCAATCAGAGCTTTTGAACACACTGTCGGTTGGGTTTAGGGAAGAGGGTGATTGGGTCAATCGGTGCTTTTGAACACTGCCGGATTGGTTTAGGGAAGAGGGTGATGGGTCAATCAGAGCTTTTGAACACTGTCGGTTAGGTTTAGGGAAGAGGGTGATTGAAAAAGCATACACAGCAGCCTTTGGTGGATTCACGAAAATGAAAACTACAACAAAAAAACTACCCTCTGGGACATATTTGGCGCTCACCAGAAACGTACAGTATATAGGGATAATGAGCCTAGGTTGTAAATCCTGCACTTGCTGCTATTGCACTGCTGCTTAGACCTAAACTGCATTTTATTCATTGTACAGGTGTAATGACAATAAAGTTGAATCTAATCTAATTTAAATATAGGACAGAAAAACTGGTCATATATTTGGACATCTTTCCATCTTTCACCTTTTTAACAAGCCCTTCTTCTGCCTCTCTGACATCCATAAACTGCAGGATTGTTCAGCATGATCACTTCATCTCTTTTGGGGAGGAATGAACAGAAATCCATCAGCAGATAATCTAGCATGTCATAACTGTTGAAAATGCGGTCGAATATTGTGCCGCAAAAGAACAAGATCAGGCTTATCTTGTCTATAACAAATAACCATGGAAAAAACTGCATAATTAATGACTTGTCTTGCATTAAATGTACCCGCTCTTCATGTTCAGCAGTTCTTTGCCCCAGCATCATACATTCAAAATCCTTTAACAAACAGCAAGACATTGATTATCCCTTACATGAATTACAGTTATAACCACTAACAATCAATCGATTCTCTTGAAAAGCTCGCAGAAAACAAGATTTAGGCTGATTACTAGGCAATCAACCCTAATGCCGCTCTTCATCAACAAGCACAGAGTCAAATGCAAATCCCTTTTTTTCTCCCAAATCAAATTTAGCATCTGTTCTGGACAAAATCCTTATGCTATAAAATGCAGTTTATACTGGACAAGGTGGTCTTGAGAGAGCAGGACCGTGAATTTATAACGACATGTGTCAACAGGTGTGGAAGACATTTGAGATTTGTCACTGAAAGTTTTCAAGCCTTCACAACTGACTGGCATCCTTGTTTTTTTACCTCTAATTTGTGACACTTTCACTGTTTACTGTGCTCTTCTGTCAACCCCGAAATCCGCCGTGCAAGCCTGTCGTTCACCTTCATGACAATAAACTGTAAAAAACATGTCAAAACTCCAGCCGGCAGCTCAGCTCCTCTATGACTGAAATATCCGGCCCCATCTCACAAAGAAACGGACATATTTGATGTCAGAAAAGTGGCTAATTGGTATAAATTCACACGATTCGGTTTCATTTGTAAGACAGCTAACATATTTTGGATTGTTTGATTGGTTTCAGCATCGATATTGCAATGTGCGAATCCTCAATAGTCGCATCACAGGATTCAAATGGAGCGATAGTTATTGTGAAAAGCGCTCTACAAATAAACTTCAAATTGCACTGTAAAAAAAGTCATCTCAACTTAAAAAGCTCTGCAGTAAGTTACCTTACAATTTTGAATTGACTCAAATCAAGTCAAGTGCAGTACTTGGGTTGAGTCAACTCAAAAAAGCTGTGCAGCATTCATTCATTCATTTTCCTTCGGCTCAGGCCACGGTTACACTAATACGTTCTAGTTTAAAAGGGTGTCTTAGAATGAAAATGATCCTCGTCCACACTGGCGTTTCATCTAGCATTTCTAAACTGCTCTCCGTCCGCACTACACTACTGAAAATGCACATCACGTGACCACACACACGGTACATCATGCGCTGCAGCATATGCGGACATCTGAGCTTCAGGCAGTAAGCGGGTGCTTTGAGCACACCTCCCCAGATGAGAGCAACGTACGTCGGACAGTTCACTAAGGATCTTCCGCTGGATTTCATCTCACTATAGTTGTTAAACGTGATATTTAACTAGTCTCGTCTCTATCTAACGGCTCCTCTGTCTAAAATCTATTACTTGTTCTTAGGTAACGCATTTTTACTGAGCACGAAGAGGAGTTAATATATTAATGTTTGTAACCGCACTGATTCTGCTTATTTGGCTGATTACTTGCCTTTATTGTAGCCTATAAACTTATTGTACTTTATACTTTTCTTTTAATGTCCATTGTTGAATAACACTGATATTCATTTTTCCAAAAAAATAAATAAAAAAAATGAAAGGAGGCAGTTATGTTTTGTTATAAATATGCATACAGTGAATATGACGGTCATATAAATATGTAGCTACACGACGCCTCAACAATTTTGGTGTCTGTTAAGTTGCTAATATCAAAATGAAAATAGGCAGTTCCTTATATCATGTGTTCATCTTATTGTTAAGAAAGGGAAACAACGTAGCCAGGGTGATGCGAATGACGTTATCCAGTTATCAAGTCCATTTGAAGATTTACCTGAAAATGAACCTCCCACCTCCTCTCCAAAACTAAATCTGACAAGTGTCTTTCTTATACATTCAGGTTATAAGCATATAAGTAATATGAAACGTTCACATATCTTCTGCAAGTTCGTTATTTGAGATGTAGAACGCAGGGAAAGCGAAACAGAACAAGCTCTGTGGAAATAACAGCGTTTGGACGGCATTTTAGCTTTCTCTGCTACACTCTAAAAAACGTTGGGTTATTTATTTAACCCAATGGTTGAGTAAAAAATATTTGGTGCTTTGTTGGGTTATTTTAAAACTTTTATTGGGTTATTTATTTAATAACTCAACCAGTTGGGTTACAATTTTTGAATCCTGCATAACAGCTCTGTTTTAATCCCAATTTATAGCATTTCACCTTTGATATGAGGGTCTTATTTTGATTTTAATTATTGTGTTTTTTACTGTTTGATATAAAGACAGCCTTGGAGATCCCGCTTTGGAGATGGTGCTTTAACAACTCAGCCAGCTATCATTTCTCCACTGCCATACAGATTGTGCAGCAAGATGGTTCGGCCCTCATACCAGGAGGCAAAACCAGAATTTGTTGATTTGCGACGTCTAGGTTCATTATTTATGACAATAAATGTTAGACATTATTTAATTCATGTGTGTATACTTGTATTTCTTTCAGTACTTAGAGAAGGAGGAGCAACAGAGACAGAACCCTCTTGTCCTGCTGCTTGGGGATGAACTAAACTGCTCTCAGGCGTTTGTTATTGTGAAAGGAGTGGCACTGAATTCAGGGATTTAAATAAAGCTTTGCCAACGTAATAAAAGCTGTGTATTTTTTATTTACATATAAAGATTACGACTATTATAATAATAATAATAATAATTAATTATTATATAGTGGTTAAGCCACTTTTTGGCAAAATAACCCAACAAATTAGTTATTTTTATAACCCAAATTGTTGGGTTAACCTTATCAACCCAATGGATTGGGTTAAAATAACCCAACAGAAGGTCGGTGCCAAATTGACCCATCTATGGGTTACCTGTTGGGTTGTTATTAACCCAACTGTTTTAAGTGTGTATAACATTACGGCACCTCTGGCCACGCTACATTGCTGAGCAGAGTGTATGTGCATGGTGAATGTGTATAACCTGAAGGCCTTCTGATCTCACTAGCCCAGATGTTTTTTGTTTTTTTTGTAGTCCCAAATCTTCGTTCGCTGTAGGCTTTGCTAAACTTTCTCTCTAAAGCCAATGTCTCCCTTTAAATTAAACTTTGAGCATATTACATTCAGAGATGTTGTTTATGTTAACACAGCTATCTTACACATCAACTAAAGTTTTAAATATGATATCGTAATGGACCACCCCTTTAAATTCATCTGATGAAACTGTATACATGCTGAAATATTTATTACAGAAAAACAAAATATCCAATTCAATCTCATGCAGCCCTAGTACAAATGCATACAAATTAGCCCCTACATCAAAAAGTTCTGAATTGCTGTGAGATTGCGCTTGAATATCCTCTATAATCACTGTATGTTTAGACGCCTCAGTTTCATTACAGGTCTGAGGGCACAACACCTGTGGCTGGAGGACTCTTAATGCATCTACATTTTGTTTTCTTATTGATCTCTGCAAATGAAAAATGCATTATGAATTCAGTGTGAATGAGCTAAAGGCATTCTCTCTCAGCAGAAACACCGGTTCCAGATATGCATGAATATCTCTAGGAGAGCAAAGGAAATGTCACAGCACCGACGTCTTGCCAGAAGACGGGCTCCTCAGAAACAGGGGCTGCAGCGTTTCACACACTGATGAATGCACTGCATCGTTAGCATCACAAAGGGCTTCGGCCAAGATTTTTTTTTTTTTTTTTAAATCGAAACCCTCCTTTTGGGAGCAGAGAGACGTTGTCTTGAAGGATTAGTTCTCCCAGAAATGAAAATTCTGTCATTTACTGACCCTTGTGACATTTTTAATCTGTTTGCCTGGTTTTTCCTTCAGTGGAATACAAATTTCAGTGCATGTATGAGACTTTGCTTCAGAAAGGATGGAAAAGCACTGTAAAAGTAGCCCATATTGGAGAGTTCACACTTAGCTGACGATTGATAATAAGGTGTGTTTGGCATGCTGTCCCGGAAGAGAGCCCTGAGCTCATAAGTTCCTTGAGCCCAGGCTTCCTCCAGTTTCATCAGGAGAGAGGGGAGTCTAAGCTTAGGTAGAGCTTGAGAGCTCCCCCGAATTAGTTCGCTCGGCCCATTCCTTGATTATTTGGGGTTAACATTAGGGAAAACACCACCTCATTCGTGTTTTCAATGTTTGGTGTGAACCCAGCATGTTGACCAATCAGAAATGAGTAAACAGCACGTACGCTGACATCATGAGGTGAAAACTCCAGTTGTTGTGTCCACATGACCACACTGCACCCGGAGTGTCACAAAATCTTCACCCGGGTTTTCAGAAAGTTTTGGTTTCAGTCACTCAATACCCTGTTTTCATGTTGATGAACAGCTAAACCATATAGAAAAATAGAGCAGTTTTGAAAATACCTGCATTTGTGTGGACAGGGGCTTAATAACAGATGTTGTTGTCATGATTATAAAGGTTTCATGTCAATCTTACGACCACCCCCTGCTAGTAAAGTGTTACCAGAAACTCAAAGGGGTTTTGAATAGGGTTGGGTACCAAAACCCGGTGGTGGACGGAATCAGCATTTGAATTTCGGCGCCACTGGTGCAGAGACAAGTATGTAAGAAGCATCAAGGGGTACATCGTCTCACACCATCTCTTAACATTTAATTCTAAACAACTTTGAGGGATACAGACACCGTCGGCGATGTTAGATGTTTGTTCTTGTTGCTTAGAGAATGCACACATATAGGCAACGAGTGCAGTATAGCGCATCCAGCGAGCGATTCATCAACACGCATGATCATGTTCATCAAATTTGCTTTCTAAAATACGTCTATATTTTACAAGCAATGATTCTAACACAGCAACATGATGCAGACACTTCACAAGAGTTGTGTGTAAGGGGGGGGGAAACACATCAAACTTAATGAAACATTTGAGGCCTTAATCAACTTAAGGGCAGAGGTTTACACCAATACTCAGACTTTAATATGATTAAGACAATACTCTGATTTGTCGTCTACTATTTTTGATTACTTTAAAAGGACCACAGACACCCGCGTCATGAAATGCAAAGGTTTTTTCTTTCCATTCAGCATACTGTCTCAAATTCCATTAAAACAACCAGTCCCTTCTTCATATTCTCAATACCTCAGTTTGTCACCGGGGCATGAACAATACAGTATGTTGCTGAATGAAAGTGAATCTGCCAAACTGCAGTTAAAGCATCACACGAGATTACACGTAACTTCGGAGGAAACGTGGACAGTCTGGTGACGTAACGAGGTTTATCGATCAGTGCTATAACATGTAAAACAGGATCATGAAAGGAGCATTTAAAAAGAATCTTATATAAACACCTTATTTACATTATTGTCTTATTCAGATCAAGGCAAATCATTAGATTACTGATATCCATCTAAGTGTAGTCACAAGCCCCAACCCTAGAAAAAGGTGTTCCCTGATTTTGATGACAGCCTTTCCACAGGTTAGCAGTAATTAAGCTTTTTCAATTCAGTTCACCTTTATTTGTATAGCGCTTTTACAATGTAGATTGTGTCAAAGCAGCTTCACATAAAAGGTCATAGTAAATTGGAACAGTGTAGTTCAGTTTGTAGTGTTTAAGTTCAGTTCAGTTTAGCTCAGTTCAGTGTGTTTTAATAATCACTACTGAGAGTCCAAATATTGAAGAGCAAATGCAATGATGCGCAGCTCTACAGATCCCGAACCATGCAAGCCAGTGACGACAGCGGAGAGGGAAAAACTTCACTAAAGGCGGAAGTGAAGAAAAAAAACCTTGAGAGAAACCAGGCTCAGTTGTGCACGACCATTTTAATTTCTCCGCTGGTCAAACGTCTTGTGCAGAGCTGCAGTCTCAGTGGTGGAGGCTGGAAGCTGGCCTCAGCGAAGACTCGTCTGTCCCTGGAGCGTCACAGGAATCAGTCTTATGTTCTAAACTCCTCCATGATCACCACAGTAGCTGCTCAGGATACGGCCCGGTCCAGGATTATGGAAACCTTGGGATCATCTCGTCGTTGGTAATGTAATGTTAATTGCATAATGCAAATCTTAAATTCATGCTAACATGCTAAATTCATGATCAAAAGACATTTCTTAATGCAATTTAAACTTTTAAACTTTAATTATATTGTTCAATTGAAATGATTAAATAAATATTTTGTGTCAAATGAAAGATTTTTCTAGAGTTATCCACCATAATATTGTGGCTCAAAAGTCTTGGTTCAGGCACTGTTTTGACACCAGTATCGAAATAACCCCAAACGATACCCAACCCTAGTTTTGAACAAGTGAAAAGTGAGTAAATGATGACAGAATTGTAATTTTTGGGTGAACCATCCCTTTAAGACAATAACAGCTACCAGAACAGTGATCAAAGAGAATGATAGAGTTTGTTTCTGCTCTCTTTGTGCATCCATAAAAAGAATGATCCATATAATGCAACACAAGAAACCACTGTACTGCACCCGAGCTTAGTGACAACAGAAAACAGGCAATTGGAAGAATAAGAAGAGCAGCAGTAAGATGCAGCCACAGCAGCCCGACATGTGGCCAAGAGGGACGAGACAGAGCAGCGGACACTAAAAGTGGAGCCGCAAACGTCTGCTGTTTGATGAAGGAGCAACATGTGCCACAGAAAGGAGAAATCCCACACTGGAAGTAAGATGCTATCTGGAGGAGACTCTTGTAGATGGAGATGAAGACCCGCTGAGCTGCTGAGACCAAGGCTTCTGTCCACCCACGACCTGTCAAGGTGATGACAAGGAGACTGTGCACAGTGACATCGGTCCCTTCAGAAAACAGAGCCCAGAAATGAGCTCTGCCATCCTGCTGTGCACACACCGGGGCTGGATATTAAACTGGGTTTGGAGAGCAATGCACTCAAAATTCAATATATTGAGGGGGGAAAGAAATGACTTAATAATATAAGGAATATCAGAAACTTGCCATAACATGTTTTGTGGAACTGTTATATCAAAATCAGTAAGTTTCGACACAAAAAGTCCCTAAAAATGCCTTGAATAGAGGCCTTGATTTTATTACTGATTTAATTTGTGCTTTAAACTAATCATTCTGATATGTGACTCCTAAAGAATTGCTTGAATTCAAAAGTTCATGCTTCAGCCTACACTTTGTGAAACCGCAGATACTGTAGGTACTTCAACATGTTAGATGGCAGCTTCTAGGTAAAAGTAACGTAAAAGGGCAGTATGATGCTAACAACTTCAGTTGCTTTTTACACTCATAACATTTACAGCGACATATCAACAAATCAATTATTATTTTCATGCAGTTCTTTGCACAACACCAAATAAATACCATAAAACAACTCAACGCCGTCTATGATTAGTTATGAATGTTTGCCTCACCTATAAATTTGCATATTATCAACTTTTCTGCAGTGGTCAGATGCAGAGCGCTCAGGTTCGAGTCCGGTAAAACTATGTGTTCGCAGTGCACTTTTCTCATATGTTTGCTTCTGAAAACACTATTGGTTTGGTTTAGTTAAGGTCAGTAGTTCGCAAGCTGCTTTTCGTCCTTCTTCTGGACGTGTACAAGAAAGACGCGTACCTGAAATGTACAACAAATGTACCCCAAGTAACATATTTCAGGTTCACAAAAACGTAGACATCGTCATCTAGTGGATTTGCCACCTGAAACGTGCAACAAACGTACCGGGAGCAACGTATTTTACATTGCACAAAAACTAGGGTACGTTTTGTTGTACGTTTCAGAATGGGCCCTCTTGTGGATTTGTCATCAGAAACGTGCAATGAAACAAACCCTAGGCAATGTAACATTTTAAGTTTCAGGTGACAAATCCACTAGAGGGTGCTTTCTACATTTTTGCGAATGTGAAATATGTTTCTTAGGGTATGTTTTGTTAAACATTTCAGAAAGCGCCCACTAGGGGATTTGTCATCTGAAACGTGCAATGAAACAATCCCGGACCGATGTATTTTACGTTTAAGATAACAAATCCACTAGAGGGCACTATCTACATTTTTGAGAATCTGAAATATTACTTAGGGTATGTTCTGTTGTACATTTCAGAAAGCGCCCTCTAGTGGATTTGTCATCTGAAACGTGCAACGAAACAAACCCGGAGCAATGTATTTTATGTTTCAGGTGACAAATCCACTAGAGGGTGCTTTCTACATTTTGGCGAATCTGAAATGTGTTACTTAGGGTATGTTCTACATTTCAGAAAGCGCCATCTAGTGGATCTTCCATCAGAAACGTGCAATGAAACGTACCCAGAGCAATGCATTTTACATTTCAGATGACAAATCCACTGGAGGGTGTTTTCTACAATTTTAAGAATCTGAAATATGTTACTTTGGGTACATTTTTTGTACGTTTCAGAAAGGGTCCTCCAATGGATTTGCCATCAGAAACATGCAACGAAACATACCCGAAACAATGTATTTTATGTTTCACAGGATTGTAAGTTGAGCCACGTATTTCCAATGAGCTTAGGCTGAGTAACAAATAATTAATATAAGTCAGCACGTCAAAATATAGTTGTTCATTAGCAGTGCTGACACATCTGCTTGAACACACTTCTCATGTATGGAAAGTTTCAGTGGCAACATGACATGTGGCAACATGGCAAGAAAAGCTAAACATTTAAGGATATTCAATTCATTAGTGTCATTCATCATACTCCCACTTTAAAGAAGTCTAAACTTTTACACTGGCACTGTCAACCTCAAAGAAGGTCTAAGAAAAAGAAGTATTAAAAAAAAAGTCTGAAGTCATGCTGACAATTAGCCGGAAATATGAAAGCTCCTCTAAACTTCACTGACTGAAAGTACAATGAGAAGTACAATCTGATGACACAGTTGGTTGCAGAAGTAAGAGGAGGTAAGATCTAGAACAGCAGTCAGTCTTTATTCAATAAGGGTTAGACTAAACAAAACATTATGCAATAAGAAAACTGCCACCGTGCCGCCTGAAAAGGGTCCATAGTGTTTGTAATATATATTTTTTATCCTTCAATGACAAAATATTGTACACAATCCCCTTGGTTAATGATTTTAATTTCCAGCCTCCACATTTCATATTCCATATCAAAACCTCATGTTACAGTTTTTCTCAGTGGCTTTGGTGCATTTCTCACAATACTATTTACATTTGCACAACAGTTGATGCATTTCTCAAAACAATTAGTACAAACTGCAAAACCTAGTTGATAACCTGCAGAAGCGTGTTGCTTGCTCAAAATGGAGAGCTCATTCCTCAAAAGCAAGTATTGATGTCAATGAAAGTGTCATCAAGATGAAAAGTCCTGACACCATTGATTATGAACATGATAGTCAAATGCCTTTGTCTTGTTTTCTTTATGACTCTGTTCATTTTTTCCAATCTAAAACGGTCAGATTTTGGTGACACGTCCTGTAAATGCTCAAGACAGCACTATATACTGTGCACAGCCATTTGAAAACTACAGTAAAGTTAGACATCACTGCATTTAGTGAGGTATCTGAGTACAAGACACTGAATATGTATGTTTCACATGTTTACTGCAGATGCTCTTTACTCTTCTAATTTATTCACAGCATTGTGCAAAAGAATAAATACTCCCTTATTTACAACAAACAAACTCCCTTTGGGCAGAGCTGTGCACAACATTGCAGTACATACTGGAACTGAACCTACAAGATACACAGGTCTGTAAATCATTCATCAAATTGTTCGATTTAGAAGACATTTTCAGGAAAAAAAAGATTTTTAAATTTTTTATAACCTTTGCTTGACAGATTTTGACAACTAGTTCAACATTTTTGTATGTAATGACTCCAGTAATGAAATGAGCACTGTTAGTTTTATATGGAATGACTATTCAGCATTCACAAGTTTAGTTCATTTTGACTGACATGACATAAGCAAATGATAATCTTTTATAAACAGCAGAGAGTCGTATGAAATCGATCGATGCATGCCCAAAAGCATTTGCAATTTGTTGGAAGGAATGAGAAACTGCTACTTAGGCTTGTGCCGGTATTCGGTAATGCGATAAATCACAGTAATGAATATGCACGATATTGTTATCGCGGGCACTTCAAAATACCGTGAGAAATAATAGATCCGAATTTATATTCTTAGAATGCGCCTTAGCTTATTTTCCATCACCCGCTTGAAGAAACACTGCGTATATGCTGCACAGAACTGATGCGCACTCTGATGTAAACAATCCCCGCATGTAGAAGCACTGTGTGCGCGCCGCCGCTGCCACCGCTCGCTAATCCTCACACGAAAAAGAAGCATGGCGGAAGGAGGAACGCTGCCGACAATTTATCCCCCTTCAGCTTATTTTCCATCAACCGCTTGAAGAAACACTGCGTATATGCTGCGCAGAACTGATGCGCACTCTGATGTAAACAATCCCCGCATGTAGAGGCACTGTGTGCACACAGTGCGCGCAGCCGATGCCACCGCACTATAATCCTCACACGAAGAAGAAGCATGGCGGAAGGAGGAACGCTGCCGACAATTTATCCCCCTTCAGCTTATTTTCCATCAACCGCTTGAAGAAACACTGCGTATATGCTGCGCAGAACTGATGCGCACTCTGATGTAAACAATCCCCGCATGTAGAAGCACTGTGTGCACACAGCGCGCGCCGCTGCTGCCACCGCTCACTAATCCTCACACGAAGAAGAAGCATGGCGGAAGGAGCAACGCTGCCGACAATTTATCCCTCTTCAAAAAAAAAAGTCAGAGGTTTGGAAATACTTTGGGTTCTAAAAAAATGCAGAGGGATTGCTGATCGAAGATGGTTTCTCTTTGCACATTCACTTTGATATAATTGCTCAAGTTTACTTTTATATTGTGTATTGTTTTATTTATATTTATTTGTATTTAAATGTTTGAAGTACTTTTAGTTAATTAAAAAGTTATTAAAGTTACTAAGTTGAGGAAACTGAAGTTTTTTGTGTTTTTTTACCTGTTTCTCTAGTAAAATTACAATATCGTGATAATACCGTATACCGTGATAAAAGCTCAATCAATTAATCACAGCATGAAAATGTGATACCGGCACATGCCTACTGCTACTATAATGTGCACAAATGACTAACTGTTTTGAGAAATGCACTAACTATTGTGCAAAAGTAAATAGTGTAGTGAGAAATGCACTCACAAAGCCACTGAGAAAAACTGTAATAGCACTGCTACATATTTGCAAAAGATGTCAAGCTTTTTAGTAAAATCATTAAAAAAGAAACTGTAAATACAATACTGTAAATTCGAATTTAAAGAATATTGTTGAATATTAAAAGGGACCTATTTTGCGCCTTTTTACAAGATGTATAAGTCTTTGATGTCCCTAGATTGTGAACATGAAATTTCATCCCCAAAGATAATATTTTCTAACTCTCTGAAACTTCCCCTTTTAGGTTTTGATGCTAATTGTGCCGTTTTGGTGACTGTCGCTTTAAATTCAAATGAGATTGTGCTCTTTGCAAAAGAAGGCGGAGCTATAAATGCCTGCATCCTAGACTGGCATCCTATGCTAATGAGGAAGAGATCGTCAGCAATGGGCGGGGCTTTCCCTCTCTAATGGCACGTACAAAGAGAGAATGTCAATCAAAGTGTTTCTGCAGACTGTTTTTATTAGTCTGATTATAAAGTCTGATTAGTCCGATTATAAACAAATAAAAGTTTGATTATAAACAAATAAAATTTACCACTATACGCTGGTTATATTCACACACTGTTGCCACATAACTCTTATCAAAGTGATTTTTGCCTAATAGGTCTCCTTTAAAATAACCCACACACAACACATAATTGTATTTCCTATAAAACATTGTCTTTCCCTGCCTTGTGTCAGAAGTAAAAACATGCTCCCGTGGTGTGGAGTTGAATAATTATTTCAATATTACATACTGTGACGGTTTCAAGATGTCCAAATAACAAAAGCTGCCTGACAGAGTCATTTATTTCCCTTGGTTTTCTTCGCCTGCCCCTGGTGACGATGTAAATGCTACCTATCATGAATCTGTCTCTAGTGGAGATTTCGTTTAGTAAAAGCCTAAGAGAAAACAAAAGCGCTTTACGTCTCATTTGCACTTTAATAAATGCCAAGTTGGAATTCATAAAGTATGAATTACCAATTTAATTTAACACTCATCAGCAAAAAAGAAAAAGGAGACCGTGTGTTGATTACATGCTTGCTGAAATCATTCATTTTCCTTCGGCTTAGTATTTATCAGGGGTCACCACAGCAGAATGAACCACCAACTATTCCTGAATATGTTTTAAACAGCGGATGCCCTTCCAGCGGCAACCCAGTATTGGGAAACATCCATACACTTTCTCATTCACACACACTCATACACTACGGACAATTTAGTTCATCAATTCACCTATAGAGCATGTATTTGGACTGTGGAGGAAACCAACGCCAACATGGGGAGAACATGCAAACTCCACACAGAAATGCCTACTGGCCCAGCCAGGACTCGAACCTGGACCTTCTTGTGCCAACCACTGAGCCACCATGCAACCACTGATATACAGTAAATAATAATAATAATAGTTACTGGAGGGCTTCATGTTGGCGCAGTGGGTAGCATGTTCACCTCACAGCAAGAAGGTCGCTGGTTTGAGCCTCGGCTGGGTCAGTTGGCGTTTTTTGTGTGGAGTGTGCTGGCGTGGGTTTCCTCCGGGTGCTCTGGTTTCCCCAACAATGAATTGGGTATGCTAAATTGTCCATAGTGTATGTGTGTGAATGAGTGTGTATGGATGTTTCCCAGTGATGGGTTGCAGCTGGAAGGGTATCCGCTAAAAACATATGCTGGATAAGTTGGCGGTTCATTCCGCTGTGGCGACCCCTGATGAATAAAGGGACTAAGCCAAAAAGAAAAAGAATGAATGAATACTTACTGGCTGTAATGGCTGTCGACAAGTAATCCATCTTTTAATTGTCGAGTCTTAGCTCTAGTTTCCAACACTGAACAATAGGTTAATGACTAAATGTGAGTCACATGGGAGCGGCAAACAAGAGCTGCATGGCTCAGTGATCCCGCTAATAAATTATATTTATGTCAACACTGTTCACTGCTGTCCTTGGTAAGCAGAGTGGGTGATTTAATACACAGATCTTGAATAGAAGTGAACTCAAGTCAATGCGCTTTACGGTTGAAATTTTCTAACCTGCAAATTCCTGAAGATGTGTCCAGCTGAAGACGGTGTACTCTCTTTAATTAAGAGTAGAGAATCGATCAATCTCACAGTAAAGTGGAATAAGTCTATTGTTTTTACATTTAAAGAGATAGATTACCTAAAAATGAAAATTACCTCAATATTTATTCTCCCTTTTAGGCTTTTTAAACCTTCTTTATAGCTACTTTCTTCTGTTGAACACAAAAGAAGATACTTCGAAGAATGCTCATTGACTTCCTTAGTCCTAGTAAAATACTATGGAAGTCAGTGGGTGCTGTTAGCCGTAATAAAGGGACCGTTCACCCAAAAAATTTCCCACATCATTTATTCTCCTTTTTGGGCCTTTAAACTTTCTTTCTTCTGTTGAACTTAAGAGAAGATATTTTGAAGAATGCTCACTGACTTTAATAGTAGGAGAAAAATACTACGGGAGTCAGTCAATGTACTCCATTTATTTTCCCTCATATGCTTTTAAACCTTTACGAGTTTCTTTCTTCTGTTGAACACAAAAGAAGATATTTTGAAGAATGCTCATTGACTTCAAAAGTAGGAAAAACAATACTATGGAAGTTAGTAGGTTCTAGCAAGCAGCATTAAAGGGATAGTTCACCCGAAAATGAAAGTTAACTCATGATTTAACCACCCTTTTAGGCATTTAAACCTTCTTTCACCTCTGTTAAACACAAAAGAAGATATTTTAAAGAATGCTCATTAACTTTACTAGTAGAAAAAAAACAATACTATGGAAATCAGTGGGTGCTAGCAAGCAGAATTAAAGGGATAGTTTTCCCAAAACTGAAAAATCTCATAATTTATTTTCCCTAATTTGCTATTAAACCTTTGTTAGCATCTTTCTTCTGTTGAACACAAAAGAAGATAATTTGAAGAATGCTCATTGACTTCCTTAGTAGGAAATAAAATACTATGTAATCAGTGGGTGCTAGTTAGCAGAATTAAAGGGATAGTTCACCCAAAAAATGAAAGTTACCTTGTCATTTATTCTCCCTCATACTCTTTTAAATGTTTACGAGTTTCTTTCCTGTTGAAAAACAAATAAGATATTTCGAAGAATGCTCATTGACTTCAATAGTAAGAAGAACAGTACTATGAAAATCAGAGCAAGTGGCATTAAATGGACAGTTCACCCAAAAATGAAAATTACCTCATCATTTATTCACCCTTTTAGGCTTTTTAAACCTTCTTTATAGCATCTTTCTTCTGCTGAACACAAAAGAAGATATTTTGAAGCATGCTCACTGACTTTAATAGTAGGGAAAATATACTATGGAAGTCAGTGGGTGCTAGCAAGCAGCATTAAAGGGATAGTTCACCCAAAAAATGAAAATGACCTCATAATTTATTCTCCCCATATAGTTTTAAATCTTTGTCAGCTTCTTTTTTCTGTTGAACACAAAAGAAGATATTTTGAAGAATGCTCATTGACTTCAATAGTAAGAAGAACAGTACTATGAAAATCAGAGCAAGTGGCATTAAATGGACAGTTCACCCAAAAATGAAAATTACCTCATCATTTATTCACCCTTTTAGGCTTTTTAAACCTTCTTTATAGCATCTTTCTTCTGCTGAACACAAAAGAAGATATTTTGAAGCATGCTCACTGACTTTAATAGTAGGGAAAATATACTATGGAAGTCAGTGGGTGCTAGCAAGCAGCATTAAAGGGATAGTTCACCCAAAAAATGAAAATGACCTCATAATTTATTCTCCCCATATAGTTTTAAATCTTTGTCAGCTTCTTTTTTCTGTTGAACACAAAAGAAGATATTTTGAAGAATGCTCATTGACTTTCATAGTAGGAAAAAAATACAATGAAAGTCAGTGGGTGCTAGTTAGCAGATTTAAAAGGGATAGTTCACCCAAAACTGAAAATTTATTTATTCTCCCTTTTAGATGTTTAAACCTTCATTTTTATGCTTGTTCCCTTCAATAGTAGGGTGAAACATACTATGGGAGTCAGGGCATGCTAGCAAGCAGTATTCTTTAAAATAAAGTTTTAATATTCAGAATTATCCCCCCCCCCCCCCCCCCTCCCCCCCAACCCCCCCCCCCCCCCACCACCTTGATTTTTTTTTTTAAGTATTTCCCTAATGATGTTTAACAGAGCAAAGAAATTTTCACAGTATGTCTGATAATATTTTTTCTTCCGGAGAAAGTCTTATTTGTTTTATTTCGGCTAGAATAAAAGCAGTTTTTATTTATTTTTTAAAAACTTTAGGGTTAAAATTATTAGCCCCTTTAAGCAATTTTTTTTCAATAGTCTACAGAACAAACCATCATTATACAATAACTTGCCTAATTACCCTAACCTGCCTAGTTAACCTAATTAACCTAGTTAAGCCTTTAAATGTCACTTTAAGCTGTATAGAAGTGTCTTGAAGAATATCTAGTCTAATATTATTTACTGTCATCATGACAAAGATAAAATAAATCAGTTATTAGAAGTGTGGTTTATTCATAAACTAATTTCGAGAGGATCACGTGCTTATAATCAACACGGCTGGCTCCTCATTAGCTCCGTAATCTGACCAATTAGATGATTACGGACGCATTATAAATAACCAGAGTTTTTCACTCCAGTTACCTTCGTCTTGAAGCTTCCCCTTCCACCCTCTTTTTCCGATGGGCGACACGGTAGCCCAGCGGCTAGCGCTGTGGCCTCACAGCAAGAACACCACTAGTCCAACTTCCTATAGGACTGGTTGGTGTTTCTGTGCGGAGTTTACATGTTCTCCCAGTGTTCGCGTGGGTTTCCCCCGGGTACCCCGGTTTCCTCCCACCGTCCAAAAACATAAAACATAGTCAATCCACTAAACAATTATCAAGGAAACAACCCTAGTTTACACTTGCAGCGACAAGCAGGGGAGTTCTCGAGACCTACCTGAGCTCGAACTCCCCTCTCGCCCTTCTAACGGGTGGGAGCCCCGGGCTCGAGGATATTACGAGCTCAGGGCTCTCTCCCGGGACAGCATGCCAAATACGCTTTATTGATTGTCAGCTAAGTGTGAACTCTTGAAATGAGTTTTTAAAACTGTCAATCCAACTCGCTCTTTAAGGTTTCAAAACTCAGGGCTTCTGGTAGTACCTAGAATAGCAAAGTCGAGTAAAGGAGGTCGAGCTTTCTCATTTATAGCTCCTAAACTCTGGAATAGCCTTCCTGATAACGTCCGAGGCTCAGACACACTCTCCCAATTCAAAACTAGATTAAAGACCTATCTGTTCAGTAAAGCATACACTTAGTGCACCACTTAGGGGGCTTCCACACAGGTTCTGCATCTTGCTGATATACACTGTGAACATCAGCTACGCTAATTATTTTCTTTATTCTCCATTTCCACCTGGGGATACTCTTCCCGAGGCCCTCAGACTATGCAGAGTCACTGATTCGATCCAAGACCAACGACGAGATGATCCCAAGGTTTCCATATCCTGGACCTGGCCGAATCCTGAGCAGCTACTGTGGTGGTCATGGAGGAGTGGAGAACATGAGACTGATTCCTGTGACGCTCTAGAGACAGACGAGTCTTTGCTGAGGCCAGCTTCCAGCCTCCGCCACTGAGACTGCAGCTTTGCACAAGACGTTTGGCCAGCGGAGAAATTAAAATGGTCGTGCCCAACTGAGCCTGGTTTCTCTCAAGGTTTTTTTTCTTCACTTCTGCCATTAGTGAAGTTTTTTTTCCCTCTCCGCTGTCGCCACTGGCTTGCATGGTTCGGGATCTGTAGAGCTGCGCATCATTGCATTTGCTCTTCAGTATTTGGACTCTCAGTAGAGATTATTAAACCACACTGAACTGAGCTCAACTGAACTGAACTTAAACACTACAAACTGAACTACACTGTTCCTATTTACTATGAACTTTTATGTGAAGCTGCTTTGACACAATCTACATTGTATAAGCGCTGTACAAATAAAGGTGAATTGAATTGAATTGAATTATTATGATTAGAAATGTGTTGAAAAAAAAATCTGCTCTCTGTTAAACAGAAATTGTGGAAAAAAAATAAACGGGGGGGCTAATAATTCTGACTTCAACTGTATATACATTACAGTGTTCAACTGAAAAATCTAATCCAGGTTTTGAACAAGAGTGTAAATGATGGCAATTTTCATTTTAAGGTGAAATTTTCCCTTTAAATGTTTATATAATCCGTATAATATATGACTGGATGAAGAGTGCAGTAGACGTCACCACATGGATAGTGACGCAGCAGATGCTCGGACAGCATTATCTAAAAAAAACAGAAGGAGTAACAATGTCAGATTGATTGCACTGAGACAAGCAGTGTCCGGAATATTCTGTGCTGGATGGATGATGTACACGGGGCAGATCCAGCCTCGCAGACTCATTATCCAATTCTCTTAATGGAACAAAATGTCATTTCACAAAAGAAATGAATATGCTTCAGTAGAACTGAGTGGGCTTTTTCTATGCACGACCATACTACTGTAAATAGATTTGGCTTGGTTTTGTCTTGTTGCCCAGAACAACCACAAGATGACATCACAATCAGTGCCATGGCTCATTTAACCACATGGGAAGCAAAACTCACTTAACCAAACCTCCGATTTACGATGATCAGTTTATATCCTCAGTTTATATTTAGAGATTAGTTTATTGTCAGTATATGGTTTTCAGATTTACATTACAAGTCATGAAGTTGATATCACTTGATAACAAATGCATGTATTTGCTCATTTATTCATTATCCTTCGGCTTAGTCCCTTTATTCATCGGGGATCACCACAGCGGAATGAACCGCCAACTTATCCAGCATATGTTTTACACAGCGGATGTCCTTCCAGCTACAACCCAGCACTGGGAAACACCCTCATTCACACACACAATTTAGTTTTTTCAATTCACCTGTACCGCATGTGAAATGCCAACTGACCCAGCCGGGACTCGAACCAGCAACGTTCTTACTGTGAGGCACCAGTGCCAACCACTAAGCCACCGCCCCATGCATTTGTTTATGTGGATTGAAGTTCATCACTCCATTAACTTCATAAAATGGATAAAATGATCATTGCATAAGATAATTTTGGCAACATCTAACTATATTGATAATATTAAAAAAACATTATTATTGAAGAATTACAGTGATATAAAGAGTTAATAAAGGGAACACTAAGAGTTACATTGTGTTGTTTTAAGAGTTCACTTTATTGTTTTAAAAGGTGTATATATACACTACCTGACAAAAGTCTTGTTGTGGATCCTAGAGAAATAAATAATAACTTGACTTCTAGTTGATCATTTGGAAAAGTGGCAGAAGGTGGATTTTTCTGCTGAATTATCTGTTGAACTGCATCCCAATCCTCACTAATACTGCAGAAGACCTACTGGAACCAACATGGACTCAAGATTCTTACAGAAATCAGTCAAGTTTGGTGAAGGAAATATCATGGTTTGGGGTTACATTCAGTATGGGGGCGTGCGAGAGATCTGCAGTGGATGTCAACATCAACAGCCTGAGGTATCAAGACATTTGTGCTGCCCATTACATTACAAACCACAGGAGAGGGCAAATTCTCCAGCAGGATAGCGCGCCTTCTCATACTTCAGCCTCCACATCAAAGCTCCTGAAAGCAAAGAAGGTGCTCCAGGATTGGCCAGCCCAGTCACCAGACATGAACATTATTAAGCACGTCTGGGGTAAGATGAAGGAGGAGGCATTGAAGATGAACACACAGAATCTTGATGAACTCTGGGAGTCCTGCAAGAAGGCTTTCTTTGCCATTCCAGATGACTTTATTAATCAGTGATTTGAGTCATTGCAGAGATGTATGGATGCAGTCCTCCAAGCTCATGATGGAGTCAGACACAATATTCATTCTGTTTCCACTGCAGCATGACCACATATTCAGTACTGGACATTATTTCTGTTCAGTGACATGACTTTTGTCTAAGCAAAGTCAGACCTTACTGTCCTAATTAAATCATCAAAAATAAAGACATGATCATATTTTACTATGGTAAAATAAGTGTAATCTAGAAGCCTTTGTCTTTCATATAAGCCAGTTCTGATACCAAATGATCAACCTGAAGTCAAGTTATTATTTGCTGTTCCTAAAACTTGGATAGGCGACAAGACTTTTGTCAGGTAGTGTATATATAATTGTCAAAATGTCATTCACACATTACAGAATCATGGTGTATTTGATTTAGCATTTATATCGTGGTCAAAACATTTTCTAGAGAATACACATACCTTCAATCCCATAAATCCTATTTAGGACACACACTTTCTCGGTATAATACTGCATTGATATTACTCTGAAAAACTGGCACAATCACAAGACCTTGTGCCTTTAGTGTTCAATATCACCTTTCAGAAAACCACTGTAGCAAAATCACAGGACGCGTTTAAAGCCATTAAAAAGTAGTACATATTTTTCACTGAATAAGACAAACACGCTGAAATGTATCATAGCAACAAGACTCAAAAAAGTATTCATATATGTGTCCTTTCAGCGTGACAAAGTCAGTCAGTGCACAAATCTATTACTGAGCACTGTATTATGAACAACATCCAGAGATATGCTACTGTATGATCATTCTCTGTGTGACTGTGATGTTGGCAAGACAATATTGCTGAATGTTGCAAGCAATATAAATGATGACAGAATTGGTTTGAGTGCTTTAATATGTTCTCTTCTACAGCTGAAGTCTGATTTATTAGCCCCCCCTGTATATTTTTTCCTAAATTTCTGATTTTCAGCTAGAACGTGCTAGTTTTAATAACTCATTTCTAATAATAGACTCCTTTTATCTTTGCCATGATGACAGCACATAATATTTTACTAGATATTGTTCAAGATAGTAGTATTCAGACTTAAAATGCCTTTTAAAACAATAAAAACGGCTTTTATTCTAGCCGAAATAAAACAATAAGACTTTCTCCAGAAGAAATAATATTATCAGACATACTGTGAAAATTTCCTTGCTCTGTTAAACATCCTTTGGGAAATATTAATAAAAAAAATTAATTCGAAGGGCGGCTAATAATTATGACTTTAAATGTATGTACATATATATATTTATTTATTACTGCATGCAACATTACTGCATGCATTGAGCTTTTCATGCAACTCTGCCGTCATATTTGTGATCAGCATTCAGAAGGCATGTAGTCTCCTGATGGCTCATATCTCAGGGCACGTCAGATCTGGGCCAGGTCATGAAAACGCTGACAGGCTGCAGATGTTGTGTTTGGAGGCCAGCTTCACTACACTCATATCAAGAAGACAATGAGCAGCTTCATTGGATTCCTGTTGCAGCACACAACACCTGGCAATTATCAAATAATCAAGTGCCAGAAAAGAGAGCAGGCAATACACAAATGTGCTTACTCTCTTTACTGTATTGGCTTGCTTTTAAAGAACGGCACTGTTGAAGTTCCTATGAAATTAAAGGTGCTGTGTGTAAGTTTTTGACTCTTCTCTAAAGCATAAAAATGCCATAATATATGTGCAGGTGTTTCCCAGAGATGGGACTGGAAGGGCATCCGCTGTGTAAAACATGTGCTGGATAAGTTGGCGGTTCATTCCGCTGTGGCGACCTCTGATTAATAAAGGGACTAAGCTGAAAAGAAAATTAATGAATAAATATTTGCAGATATTTCAGAAACATGCTAAGTGAACATTCATGTTTATCTGAAAAACAATGCTGAAGTCAGATATTCTGCTTTGAAAATGTGCGTTACGTGCCATAACGGCTGTCTTTGTTTTGGTCATTTAACCCGCCCACTGCCAGTTTAGCCAATCATATTTCAGCACCCCGGGTTGCCTTGGTGGAAAACAGCGTATTTCATTCATTCAGTCAGGAAGGCTCTCAAAGCATGTGCGTCCGCGACCAAAATGTGACCTCCAGTGGACAGTAGCAGCCTCCGAAATGAGACGCAGATTCAGAGTTCCACATGAGGTGGTTATTAATTAGCAAAATATATAAATATTACAAACGTAAACATTAGGTAACAACACGCTACATGACGAGATTTGCATTGATAAGTTATTTGGCTGTTTGCACCAGACGCACCACGACAGAAATGTAAATACAGCCATTCAGAAGCACAGAATAGTGCACTCACTGCACTCCAACAAAATGGTAAGGTATATAATCTAATTAATACCAAAGACTATAGAATACACAAGACATGTCACTCGTATACTTTTGAATGAGGAAAAGTGTAACTTTCAATATGGCGAATGAAGCCTCGCCTTCCAGTACAGGAGCCAATCAGCGATCGCTAGATGTCGAATAAAGCCCGCCTTCTAGTACAGTAGCCAATCAGTGATAGCTATAGAATGGCAATTCCACGGGGGAGGGGCTCGGACCAGTCGTAAGTTTCTGCAGATTTTTTGTGATACGAACATTTAGAAATAAATAGAGAGTTGTTATTTAACTTTATTGGTTATTTGTAATATGAAATGTAATCGTAAGCTAGTAGTAGTAAGCTAAAGTAGTTTTGGAGAATTTGATGTTTCCCCATTCAGACAGAATGCCCGAGCATACTGCCCATCAAAGATGGCCGCCGAGTGAAATGACTTGCCTTAAAGGGACTTTGTTAATGCATATTAAACCTCTTCAACATTATTAAATGTAGATGCTGAATCACTGATATGCGTTGATTTGCACTAGTCACAGTTCTGAAGCTCAATTTCAAATGGTTTATTTTATTGTCCAGATCTGAGCTGAACTCATCTGATCTGCTGCTGCTGTAAGTAATATGGCAATAAACGTAACGTAAAATGGTATTTAAACTAACATTATTAGCATTTAACACTGAATAAAGCACATGAGGTGTACCTGAGGTGATCATTGTCAGGTTTCTGTTCAGCAGCAAGAAATAGAAGCCATTTCTAAAATAGAAAATGTCAGGTGTTAGTTAGGACAAACTAATTTTAATATGGAAACTATTCCTTCTGTTATTAAAACACAAATTAAATCAGCCTTTAGGCTCAATAGTCAAGCACACTGTTAATGTCGTCAATCTGGCAACCTGCACTTGCCTGTGTTTTGAACCAGGAGTGTAATACCTAGTTTAACCACTGGGTGTCAAACTTACATACCGCACCTTTAAGGGTGCTTAGAACTGCTGTATGCTTCCTATAATCCGGACCGAGGTTAAAAAATGATCAATTGCAGCATTTTGAAGCCATGTTGGTTCCGTTTCACAACAGACCGACTGCTCTGAACCGAACCAGATAAAACTAACCAAAAAGCATTCACGTGACAACATCCACATCAATCGTTGGCTAGACGAATTTCCTGAACTGCATTTTGATTGGTCAGAATTAACGAGTGGGAAACTTACTATAAAAGAAGAACCCAAAGAGTGGAGTAAAACTCAACAATTGCCTGCAACCTGCCACAATTGCGATAAAGTGTCAAAAAAAGTTTGTCTTGTCCCAGAATGCATAGCAGCAGCTGTTTTAGCGCAAAAAAGCAAAGTACTTTTTGCATTCAGATAGTTTAAGTTGAGTTTAAGCACCCTAATATAAAAAGTTCTTTAGATGTTAATATCAGTATGTTAATCTTAAGAATATCTATAAGCTAGTGTGCTCTAAAACAATGACAAAATACGCAGTTTGTCACTTCCGCTTAAATGGATCAATGATTTTTCTAACATCACCTCATACTTCAGTTTCTCATCAAATCTTCCGTCCAATCGAATGCTCTCTAGTGTCTGACATGCCCCGCCCCATTCTCATTTGCTTCTCATTTGATGCGCTTGAGCTCAACCACTCTCCCTGGCAGAGTTGTGATGAAAACAAAACACTATTGGCTGTTTTATGTAAAGGGTAGGAGCTACTATATTCACCTATATGTCCCGCCCTCTCTTCATGTTAACATTACACATTATAAAAGCCTTTCATGGGACCTTTAAAACACATTTCAATGCACCACAGAAAATGTGAGTAGGCATATAGCAAGAGTGTTGTGAGTGCTTGCGTATTGCTTTGCAGTTGATAAGGGGTTTTGAGTGGTTGTTATTTTGCTAGTGTGTTCTAGGTAGCTGTTAGGTTGTTACTATCTAGCCCGAGTCAAGCTCTTTTTCAACCTCAGGCCATCAGTACAACACTAAAGATTATTTTTAACAGAACTCATGGTCCTGAAAGTCAATGTCACAGATACAGGTAACAAAACGCATTGTGAAATTGGTATATTTCTGTGCATAATGCAAGAGAATTTACCTGAAGCTATAGATTACAGATAATGATGATATAAATAAAGTTCAGTTTCTTGTGCCAACAGATCATTTCGCATTCATAAGATTTTAATATATACTCAAGAGACGCAGGGATTGCCTAAAACTTTGTTTTTGACTCTTAAATTGATTGCATGCTCTGACTAGCTTATTAAAATCACCTAAGCCCATGCAAAGAAATAAACACCAATAGAGTTAAATTTAACAATGAATATGAGAACCACCCACAAAGTGTTAATCTGAATCTGATCAAAAGTGTTGTCTTGTTTACACTAGTCCATTTTGTTTCCTCGCTCCATATTGGCGTTTTACTGCAATTTTACTGCATTGCAAGTCAGCATCAATACTTGCAGTATACCAGTTGTGTAAAGGTCATATGAGGTCCAGAAGATCAATCAAACAGTTATTGTGGATAGATGCGCCTCCGTTTTCAAAAGTTTTTGTTTCAGTCCGTCTATACGGAATCAGAAAACCAGCAATACCAATCTAAAACAGGTCTCTTTAGCACTTGTTTAAATCCTCCGTTTTTCCGGAGTAGTCAAAATGTGAACACTAATGCTGCGTTCACATCAAATGCATCACATTACTCACTCCAGATTACTCAAGGGATGTTTTTCGCCTCACATGAATTGTCCGCCTGAGTTTTTAAAAACTTGATGCAGAAGATGCGATTAAGGTCAATGCAATCACTATTTGTGCATTAGCAGTAACTTTGTATGTAATCTACTTGTTGCGAATACATAAATTCACATTTAGTGTGAACCTTGAATAAGAGAGTACATATACTAAAACGCAGATAAAAACAACACTAAGACAGAGCTGGATGCAGACACTGGTCTAAGGCTGAAAGAAAAAAAAACGACCAGGAAAATTATAAATATTACAATCCAAAAGACACTGAATGATTTAAAACAGACACTTATGGATCTACTTAACTATTTAAGCAGTATAATGAGCATGTCAACTGTGCAATAAGGGAGTGTCTGAATCCATTTTTGCAATTTTTAGGATAAAAGTGAGTCCCCTGAGGGGATGAGGTAGCGGTTTTTATATTTAGGTAGTCTAGACAATATTAATCTTGTACATTAATCATTTTATTAAATTTTTTATTTAAAGATATCTGTGTGCTAGGGTTGTCACGTTACTGGAATTCACTTCCAATCAGTACTGAAATTTAAAAAACGTCCATTTCCTACGAACATTTGAGCGCTGTTGAGCACGTTCTTAAACAGCGCTGATTTGCCATTGTGTTTGCATGTTAGAAATGACTGTGATTGGCCGTGAAGGTCACCGCTTCACCGAACTCACCGCTGTTTACTGAGTATAATCACGGATAAAGGGACACTAGAGATGTTTTTAAAATTCCAGTACCGATTGGTATCGAATTCCAGTATCGTGACAACCCTACTGAGTGCTGCATCCCTGTGTGTGTAATAAGCAATGTGTGTGCACGTTCTGGTCCCCCTATCCATTAAACGCTCTTTAAATAGCAAAATAAAATAAAAAACATGCGGCATTGACTTTAGAGCAGCTTTTAGTTGGTCAACGGCTTGGTCTATTTCAATAGCAACACACCAACAATGCGCCTTAACACACCTCCGTTTCAGACCAGCACACCCATGAGTGCTCAAACGGGCACAAACTCATTGGCTATATAAACAGTGTGGTGCAAGATGTGAAATTAATACCTGCACCAGGCTGAAACTACCATAAAACACTGACGCCACCTTGCACAGAGTGTATAATGGGGTCCTTAAGGTGTTAAACCTTTTCTCTTCAGTGTTGATCCAATGCTTAATTTGATACTGGGAAAATATGCAATATTGTCGTTGAGTGATACAGATATTTTTCTAGACATTAATACACCACGAATGACTGAAAACATCTGCAGAAATACTCATTCTTATTGGCTGTTGTGTTTTAGTGTTTATTTTCAGCTCTAGGTTCAGATAACAGCACAGATAACTGGAGAGGTGGGTGGGATGATTAGTCAGATTTGGTTAAACCAATAACACAAATGCTTGGCACATAAAATTAATATAATTTTACTTCTCTGTAATATGGATATTCCATATGCTGTTGTACAATATTTTCTCCATATATTCTGCAGCCCTAAAATTTAGCACTGGTACATTTGCGGTGTAAGAAAAGCATATCTGAAGAAAGAAATGCACCAACAGCTTCAAGCCCTTAAGGGAGTGAATTAACTGCAAGGTTTTTATTTTGAGGGTAAACTTGACTATTCCTTTTAATGTACATGTAAGGGTTTTTTGTCATTCATGCGCAAATGTCAAGTGCAATGAAGGATGAGTCAAGTGTAGTAATGGAGATGCTTGCTTTAGTAAACACTGCTGACAATCATCATCAACGTCAGGCAGACAGGTTGCTCTTTATTCTGACCTGAAACTGCCTTTTCCTGTCATCGTTCTGTGAGCTTTATATGATAGTTCTGTGTAATGCTTCAAGTTCCTAATCTTAAAGGGGTCCTATTATGCCCCTTTTTACAAGATGTAAAATAAGTCTCTGATTTCCCTAGAGTGTGTAATGGAAAGTTTCAGTTCAAAATACCACACAAATAATGCTTTACAA
This sequence comes from Danio aesculapii, assembly GCF_903798145.1. Taxonomy (NCBI): domain Eukaryota; kingdom Metazoa; phylum Chordata; class Actinopteri; order Cypriniformes; family Danionidae; genus Danio; species Danio aesculapii. The sequence continues at coordinate 51,186,824 of NC_079447.1, forward strand.
CTGCATATTTAAGACTTTGATCCAAATTGTGCCGTTTTGGTGACCGTTGCTTTAAATTCAAATGAGATTGTGCTCTTTTCAGAAGAGGGCGGAGCTACAAATGCCTGTGTGTCAGCATAGTGGCAGATTCAAAAACAAGATTAACTTCCTATACTAATGAGGAAGAGATGGTCACTAGTGGGCGGGGCTTTCCCTCTGATGACAAGTACAAAAGGAGAATGTCAATCAAAGTATTTCTGCAGAATTTATCAAGTCTGATTATAAATATAAAATTAATAAATTTTTACTATTAGAAGCTGGTTATATTGCCACACAGCTGTGTTTAAACCCCTTATAAAAGTGATTTTTTGCATAATAGGTCTATTTTAAATAACGGACACCTGAAGCCAGGTCTAAATCTTCTTCACATTTACTCGCCAGCAGCACAGACACAAGCAAACACTTTCATATTTCATCTTAATCACCATTAATTCCAGGATTCGTGCACACATTACTTATTGATTCATCTGGACAACAGAACATCCACAGCTGCTCCGAATCAAAGCATGAAATAAATAAATAAAGCACATCGGATTCTGTCTCTGAGCAGGAGACAAAGATATCAGCCCTTAAAGGGATAGTTCACACAAAATTTCAAATCCTGTTAATCTAAGACGTACAGTAGGTGAAGTTTTGTCTTCAGTAGAGCATTAAAGAAGACTTCTATAGATCTATGGTGCTTGGGGATTCATATAATGGAAGTGAATGATCATAGGTGTTTCAGATTAAAAGTAAACCTGCTAAAACGAGTCCGAATCAAAAGCCATTTTGTCATCAAAGTGACCAAACTACAATTGGACTACATTTGCCAACATAGGCTCATTCTGAAAACGTAGCCCTATATACATTTCTGGAGAGCATGAATTATGTAGCCAGAGTACGTTTGGCTGTATTTCATATTTTTTGCCACAGCCATATCACCCTGCAGGCTAAAACTGGTTACTCACTGAAGCTAAGCAGGTTTGAGCCTGGTCAGTACCTGAATGGGAGACCACATGGAAAAACTAGGTAGCTGTTGTGGTGTTACTTCCAACAGACCAGCAGGGAGCGCTCAGCCTGCATGCCCCAGTATAGTGAAGGGGACACTATACTGTCAGTGTGCGCTGTCTTTCGGATGAGATGTTAAACCGTTTTAAACCATTAAAATCCCATGGCACTTCTCGTAAAGAGTAGGGGTGTAGCCCCGGTGTCCTGGCTAAATTCCCTCCATCAACCCTTACTCATCAAGGCTTCCCAATAATCCCCATCCAACGAATTAGCTCTATCACTGTCTCTCCACTCCACCAATAGCTGGTGTGTGGTGAAGCACTGGCGCTGTTGTCCTGTGGCTGTCGTCGCATCATTCAAGTGGATGCTGCACAATGGTGGTGGTGTGGAGAGACCCCCCACATGATTGTGAAACGCTTTGGGTGAATGGCTATACACAATAAATGCGCTATACAAACACACATTACATTAAAATGAACACTTTGGGGGGGTAAGAAACGTTCCTTTTAGCGCTACCAGCTGACCGCTTACCACCGTATGGACGGCTTTCCCGCTGTTACCAGTTTGCTCAGTGGCTTGCCATGTACGTCGGCAGACTTGAGATGCAGAGAGGAGTTGAACACGACGGCGCAGTTCGAGCCTGGTGAAGAACGGTTCCAGAAAGCGGGTAAGACAAAAACAGAAGTCAAAAAATAAAATAAACAAGTAAATAACAGGGTGAGAATGTGGTAAAATCTGAAAACGTGGTAAAAATCAGGCGATGGTTTTTCTTTTTCTGGATTGCTTTTTGTGAGTGGGCAGGTCAGTCAGTGCTTTTGAAAACACTATTGGTTGGGTTTAGGGAAGGGGGTGGGTGGGTCAGTCAGTTGGTCAGTCGGTCGACAGCGCCCTCTGGTGGATTTACGCAAGAACAGCAGGCACAAATGGCACTTGTGAGAGAAATTTGAGATCTCGAAAAGCATACACAACAGCCTCTGAAGGATTCGCAAAAACAAAATATGCTCCTGGGGCATATTTGGCGCTCTTCAGAAACGTATGTAGGGGTATGTTTTCAGAATGAGTCTGGGTTGACATTTGCACATGCACAGAGAACTGTTTGACCAGATAAATAACGTTCAATTTCTTACAAGGATCAATCATTCCACTTCACAAGACCTCCGTGTGTCATTAGTAGCCAAGACTATTGATTTGGACTAATTTAATTATTTTTTAATCTAAAAAACTATCACCATTCACTGACATTACATGAATCACCAAGCACCACAGATTAAACTAAAAATCTTCTGTAATATTCTACTGAAGAAAAAAAAAAAAAAAAAAAAATCACCTACATATTGGTGATTAAATTAACAGGACATGTTGATTTTTGCGTGAACTATCCCTTCATGAAACCACAGCAAGTCTTTAAGCTTTATTTCTCAACAAACCCCTCTGAAGCATCAATCATTTTATTATTGCCAACATATTATCACAGTAAGTCATCTCATCAGGACGTCAGATCTTACTCTAACACAACAGGCTAATAAAACCCAAGCGCATTGTCTATCACCCTGGATTGCAGAACCTCTTGAAGAACCCAACGACCTGTTTGCACGCTGAGAGAAAGATTGTCTCTTTCAATAGACGGACTTTCTCATCTTATTCTTTGAGCAGGTTGTTATAGTGCTTGTCTTTGCACCGTGCATTTCAAGAAACCTCAATCTCCTTGGTAACCCTATTGAAGCCAGCATTATAAAGCATTTATTATACCTTGTAATACCTTGTTATAATAACAAATGTTATAACAACATTTTCTTATTATTTTAACCTCATTCATGAAAGATCCTTCAACGTTTAGTTTCAGACATGTGTTTAGTAACTACTGCATAAAAAATTAGCATACAAATACAGTAGGTTTATTGATATGCAGGAAGAACTGAGTTTAACATGCATTATAAGCAATATGTGTGACCAAAAAACCACAAGTGTCAGTGTCTTCTTCTTTTAGTTTAATTGAGATTTATAAATCATCTAAAAGCTAAATAAATTTGCTTTCCATTGATGTATGGCATGTTAGAATAGGACAATATTTGGCCAAAATATAACTAATTGAATATATTCAATCGGAGGTGCTAAAAAAATCTAAATATTGAGATATTTTCCTTTAATGATGTTCTTATATTGAGTTTTGATATATTTAAGGTAGAATATTTTCAAAATACCTTAATAGATCATGATCTTTACTTAATATTCAAGTTATTTCTGGCATAAAATAAAGATGTCAAGATGTAGCCTACCATTTTGACCCATACATTGTATTTTTCAGCTTGCCAAATATTTATCAATGCAATATACTACAGGTTTTGGAGTCCAGGGTCACATAATTGTCACTTTAGAATATTTTTACAATACATTATATTAGTTTTTGGCTAATTCAAAGAAACTGTACTATATATGCACTGTAAACTAGTCTAAACCCAAAGATCATTAGGGAGCCTCTTGTTTATAAGAAAGTAACAATGCTATTCACATTTTAACTATTTATTTTAACTAATGATATCAGTTTAACAGCATTCTTGAAGCAATTAAGCAATGATAACACTTACACACACTGTTTTTCACAATGCATTTCGTGAATATGGCATATCATTATAAAGCGCGGGGAAATGAATGCATAGAATAGATACAGGTACAGTACTTACACGAAAACTCCGAAGAGCAGCACTCTTACGGCAATCTCCAGAGCCAATTCACGCACATATTTCCTTCGGTCTGGAGGAGACATCTTCATGTTTTGTTTTTCACACGGGAGAGTCAGGATTGAAGGAAACCAGAAGCGGGAAACGGAGGAGTCTTCGGTTTAGTCCACAATAATACCCCTACACACGCGACACACTCCGGCGTCCGGCACCTGCAGCTCTTTGTCGTGTTGTGTTCATTTGGAAAACACCCGGCAAAGCTGAAATGCCCCCTGTGGCACTACAGGTGCTGTGTGTAGAGTTCTGTTCCCTTTAAAGGTGACTGTGTATCCTGTAGTGCGCGAAGTGAAAGAGCTGCTGCTGGACTAGTGTGAATCAGACTACAGCATCCGAGCCGAGCAGATTCAGTTCAGGTGATGCTAATCAAAGTCTCTCTCTCTCTCTCTCTCTCTCTCTCTCTCTCTCTCTCTCTCTCTCTCTCTATTTAATTCAACTTAAACTTGCTTTAATGGCATGAGAAATGTTACATGTATTGCCAAAGCATTTGTGCCTTAGCCTGGTATCTTACTATCACCATTTTAGGATGAAACATAATGATAGATAGATAGATAGATAGATAGATAGATAGATAGATAGATAGATAGATAGATAGATAGATAGATAGATAGATAGATAGATAGATAGATAGATAGATAGATAGGTAGGTAGGTAGGCAGGCAGGCAGGCAGGCAGGCAGGCAGGCAGACAGACAGACAGACAGACAGATAGATAGATAGACCGACAGGTAGACAGACAGACAGACAGCAAGATAGATAGATAGATAGATATAGATAGATAGACAGACAGACAGACAGACAGACAGATAGATAGATAGATAGATAGATAGATAGATAGATAGATAGATAGATAGATAGATAGATAGATAGATAGATAGATAGATAGATAGATAGATAGATAGATAGATAGATAGATAGATAGATAGACAGACAGGTAGACAGGTAGACAGACAGACAGACAGATAGACAGACAGATAGATAGATAGATAGACAGACAGGTAGATAGATAGACCGACAGGTAGACAGACAGACAGACAGCAAGATAGATAGATAGATAGATATAGATAGATAGACAGACAGACAGACAGACAGACAGACAGACAGACAGACAGATAGATAGATAGATAGATAGATAGATAGATAGATAGATAGATAGATAGATAGATAGATAGATAGATAGATAGATAGATAGATAGATAGATAGATAGATAGACAGACAGGTAGACAGACAGACAGATAGATAGACAGATAGATAGATATAGACAGACAGACAGACAGACAGACAGACAGACAGATAGACAGATAGATAGATAGATAGATAGATAGATAGATAGATAGATAGATAGATAGATAGATAGATATTTTTTACATTTAATTAAATCCTAAATTATAATTTCTCCATTTTCAATTTTCTGCTTTTATTTTTATTTATATTTTTCTCTTTTAAATTTATTATTAATTTATTTTTATATTTATTTATTATGCTACTGCATTTGTTTATTTCCATATTTATTTCTGCATCTACTTATTTATTTTTACTTTGATTTCTTTTTACTTTTCAATCTGTAACATGGAAATGAGGGAGTCGTTTCGTAAATATCTGAATATCTGAAATGAGGACGCATAAATAAATTAATTAATTAATTAATTAATGAAAGTTTAAAATGAGAAAATGTTAATGAAAAAACATGCACAAAATAAATAAATAATGCATTAATTTAATAAAATACGTCGGCGCAACAGCCAATGGTTAGTGCGCCGACATACGGTGCAGTAGCACGTCAGGGCGTCCTGAGTTCGAATCCTGGCTCGAGGAAATTTCCCTCTCTCACCCCCTTCTCTCTCTCTCCAACTTCGCTTCCTGTCTCAATACTGTCCTATCAAACAAAGGCAAAAAGGCCAAAAATAAATCTTAAAAAAAATTTAAATAATATATATCTGTAGTGGTATTTGGCTAATAAATTGGGTTCTGGCGCCAGGGGTAGAAAACCCTACTACAGTTAATCAAATGATTAATGAAAAAATAAAGTTCAACAAATGTATTATTTAATCAAGTAATCAAATGTTCAACCAACCAAATCAATATAAGAATAAAGGGGAAAAAATTCAACACATTTTAGTTCAACTCATTATAAACCAAACAACTTTAATTTCCAGGCCCAGTCACCTTACCTACTAAAACCCTTCAAAAACCAATATTAATAAAAGTACAATACACACAAACAAATAAATATTAATAATATTGAGTCAAGGCAAAAATCATCACACATTAACAAATTTTATAACTCAAATTTAGTGTTAACATGGTAGATTTTGTGCATAAAAGTAGATTTTCCATTCGTGCACATTAAAGTAGCTGTATAATCAATGCACTTTGAAATGCGTCTTCAGTTCGTGTACATTAAAAAGTAGATTTTCCATTCGTGCACATTAAAGTAACTATATAATTAATGCATAATGCATAATTAAATCAATCTTCTAAACATATTAATGACCAAATTGGCATACAAACAATATATCTTTAAATACAAACCTCATAACATTGTTAAAATTGAGGAAAAAGAAAAAAGATTTGACTTACCCAATCACCCGTTGATAATACAGGGCCCAGAAAACTGCTCCAAACAAAATCCGATCACAACAGTGATTAAATATTCAAAGAAAAAGAAAAAACACCAAACAAATGGGCAACTATTTATATATACATTTATTTCTATGCATTTATTTTCAATTTTTGCAGGCTTTGGAAAATGATATTTGCCCTAATACTAAACTTCATCATATCTCTCTTTATTTTGTGTTTGTATCTTCAGACTGTTAGCATATACTGTGGCAGCATTATTGTATAGTGACAGTTTGGTAATAGCTTGCTACAGATGAATTACCATATTCATGATGAGACATGCTCTGAAATTAATTTTCAATGCTCATTATTTATCCTTTTGCACTAATGCATAATATCTCAGTATGTAGAGCTAATGTTTATATTGCTTTCTAATTATGCATGGAATGGATGCATCCACACACTCACACACACAACAGAAATCATTGTATTAATCAAAAAAAATACTTGGTTGACTGAACATACTGTAGGTTTTGATTACATTATGTATATTGTTCAGCGTATAGACTATAAACAACCCAGGCTCATTCTGAAAACGTACCCCTATATACATTTCTGGAGAGCACCAAATACATCCCAGGAGGTACGTTGTTTAGCAGTTTTTGTTTTCGCGAATCCACCAGAGGCTGCTGTGTATGCTTTATGGGACCACAAATTTCTTTTGCGAGTGCCATTCATGCCTGCACTTCTCATGTAAATCCACCAACTTGTAATGTACTATATAGTATGGAAGTATTCAATTTCTCACACTCGCATACTCATTTTAAAGTGCTATATAGTATGCTATTTTGGACACTCGCATATGGTTTTTAACTTAGTGTTTAGTATAGAAGTATACAATTTGGACACTGGCATACTGATTTTAAAGGGCACATAGTTTACCTCTTTTTTATGATTTAATATTAATATTATGGTTCTTCTGAGTGTGCCAGTTTAGGTTCAGTTCAAAACACAATTCAGATTGTTTTATTATAATGTGTTAGAAAGTGTCATGTTGGGGGCGTGTCCACAGTTCGCTGATTTATGGGTGTGTTGCTTCACATGTAAATTAGTATCGGCTTCCCGCCAACGTAACAAGGGGGCGGGGCCATGAGCTCACCCGCTCTGCGTTTGCAACAGTCTGACAGGCAGACGGAGAAGGAGAGAGAGGATCACCATTCAGTCGTACATGTACGACTCTGACACAGACCAAGCAGAGAGTACAAAATCATTTGTGTGTTTGTACAGTTTTACAGCCAACTGTGTGCTAGTTTCAAGTGCCGAGCTTGTACACAGAAACTAATAACCACGCACACTGAATTAACTTTGACTGAGGCACCGGATGCGCTGCTCGAAGCCTCGACACGGCACACCAGACACTCTCTGTGGCGCGGCAGATACATGAAGTGTCCCGAATCGTCGCGCCACACATTTTTGAATTCTAAACATAGGTTTCTGCAGCGGTCCGCGGCGCCCAGCCGTCGACTTGAGTGTACCCTGATAGAAACCGATGTTTAGAATCCTAAAACACATGCTAGTTAAGATCACAGGGAGCTTCTGGGATCGCGAGAAATGCAAACGGCTGAAGTATAAGGTAGACTCAATGAGAAGTACACATGTTTGCAAACCCACCTAAAGATACAACCAATAATTCCGATTAGAGCGATCATGTGGAGAATATTGATCTTGTGTTGAGCCCAATGAGCCTTGCATCTAAAAATAGAGCTAGCGTGTTCCTTTAGTGATATCGCTTCGACTCACGCTGAAAATGGCGGACGTGAATTAACAAACTGAGGATATGATGACGCGCCTGTCAATCAGTATTGGTGGGCGGGGGGACCGCTCTCCTACGTAAAGTTGCGGTCGATTTGAAAACAGCTCCAATTGGTCCATCGTTTTTTATGTTGTTAAATTGAAAAAAAAGCACTGGGTGTGTTTATATCACCCCAATATGACGGTCTATACACCATACATGCACATATGTCTGTCCAAACAGCTTGAAAAGTAGATTTTTTACCATAGGTGCCCTTTAAATAGTATGGGAGTATGCGATTTCAGATGCTGGCATATTGATTTTAACATACTGAATAGTGTGGAAGTATGTAATTTTGGATGCTCGCATACTGTTTTTAACATACTAAATAGTATGGAAGTATGTGATATCAGATGCTCACTGTTTTTAATATACTAAATAGTATGGAAGTATGCAATTTCAGAGGCTCACATACTGTTTTTAACATACTATATAATTTAGAAGTAGACGATATCGGACACTCACATACTGTTTTTAACATGCTACATGTTACGGAAATAATATGGCTTTCCCCCTTTAATGAGACCCCCCCCCTCCCTTTAATGCAACCAAGAAAACCTCTGGGGTAACAAGACAAAATAAAATCCACAAACAGAAAAGCCCAGCATTTTGACAGATAAGCACAATTAATGTCCAGACGACAAGACTTGAAACATAAGGCCATAAATACCGTACAACAGAAAACAAAGACCTTAACAAGAAAGGGGGGAAATCAAAATCACAGAAAGCAAGGGAAACGGGGAAATAAACACAAGATACCGAATCGATCTGGCTTGCTGTTTGCCCACTTAATGGCCATAAAGCCGCGTAACAAATGCAGGTGGAGGCTTGCGCATCCCTCAGCATTTCTTCATGTTGCCTATTAGCGGGAGAAGAAAGCACAGGAGCTATACAGCACGGAGACAATGATGGAGAAGCCCAGCAGATCTGAGAACTAAACCTGCAGGCAACAGCACAGCTTTGTTCCCACTTCATACAAGCTCATGAATATTTTACACTATGTTAAAACAGACTGCCTGTCTCCTTCCTGCTTCACCACAGAAGACAAAGAAGTTCTCTGGGACATTTTATTGCGACGATTTCATCAAACGATTCTCTGTTTTGGCAGAACGCATGTTCAGATGCGAGCGTTTATCAGCTTCATGCATCATTTTACATCCTCATGTTTAATTGCTGAAGGTTAATGTCAGTTCCGCTGCTCTTATTACTCGCTCAAAGACTTTCACATCTCACTCTCCTGCTTTTTCTGTCACGTTGGGAATTGAATGCGTGCAATATTTAATTATCTGCTTGGGTTTAAGGGATAAGTCAATGCTTGTCATGTATAAACAACAGCACAGGGAGAAATAATGTAAATAATGGCTACGGTTTAGCTAGTGGTGTTTGCAGGGCACAAAAAATACAAGTGAAATAACAAAACAATCATCTTATTGATACTTTAAGATAAGTGTTGTCATTTATGAAACTGTTTCACTTAAAGCAATGCAGGCATGCAACTACAAAAATCATATTTTATGAAGCTAATTATTTAAGCTAGTTTTTCCCGATAGTCTACAGCAGTGTTTCCCAACCCTGTTCCTGGAGGCACACCAACAGTACATATTTTGGATGTCTTCGTTATCTGACTAATTAACTTCAGGTGTTGGAGTCTCTTCTAATGTTCTGATGAGTTGATTCAGGTGTGTTTGATTAGGGAGAGCTTGAAAATGTGGACTGTTGGTGTGCCTTCAGGAACAGGGTTGGGAAACACTGGTCTACAGAACAGACCATCGTTATTCAATAACTTGCCTAATTACTCTAACCTGCCTAGTTAACCTAATTAACCTAGTTAAGCCTTTAAATGTCACTTTAAGCTGTAATGAAGTGTCTTGAAGAATATCTAGTCTAATATTATTTCCTATCATCATGGCAAAGATAAAATAAATCAGTTATTAGAGATGAGTTATTAACACTATTATGTTTAGAAATCTTATATAAGGATGGTACAATGATGTCGTTCCAACAATTGATGAAAGAATATGATATTCCTCAGAAGCACTTCTTCAAATATCTACAGATAAGAAGTTTTATACACTCTGAAATTAAAACTTATTTAGAGCCCTCTTTGTCAACTATAGAAGAACATACTGTGAAACATTTAAGGGATAAAGGCAATCTGTCTTATTTTTATAATACACTTTTAGAGGGTTCAAAAGAAAGTTCAATGTCCTATTTAACCGCATGGAGAAATGACCTTCAGGAAGATATTTCTAAAGATGAATGGATGGATTCTTGTTTGTTTGCGCAAACATATAGTGTAAATACTAGATGCAGATTGCTGCAATATAAATGGCTCATGCGGACATACATTACCCCGGTTAAACTACATAAGTTCAACCCAAATATTCCTGACAGCTGTTTAAAATGTAAACAAGATATTGGAACTCTTTATCATTGTATGTGGGAGTGTACTGAGATTCAAACATTTTGGAAGAGTATTCTGGTTATGATTGGTAAACTGACTGAAGAAAATGTGCCTTGCGATCCCAAACTCTGTCTATTTCATATATATCCAGTAAATTTTGTGGTGAGCACCAGTAAACGCAAACTAATTGACTTTAGTTTGCTTCAGGCCAAACGGGCTATTGCTTTAAAATGGAAGGAGATACAAGGTCCTTCCTCTATACTCTGGATTAAAGAAATGACTAACAACCTCGCCATGGAAAAACTGACTTATGCAGTTAAAGGGAAACTTAAAGACTTTCACAATATTTGGACTCCATTTTTATGCTATTGTAACCAAGAGGACTTGACAGGGATGGACGACTAATACTTAACATTCACTTCTTTGTATTGGGTATCTCCATTACATAATGTGATCTCCTAAAAATTACTAAATACGCAGTAAAGGTAAAAGGTTAAACTGTAAATTGGACGGCTGTGAATGCTGGTGTACGGAAACTAGTGAGAGATGTGTTTTTTTTATTTTTTTTTTTGTTTTGTTTTTTTTTTGGGGGGGGGGGGGGGGGGGTTTAAAGTTCTGCAAGGTTCTCTTGTGTGTGTTTTTTTCTCTTTTATTTAAATGTATTATATGTTTAAAACAAATGCAAATAAATATATTTTGAAAAAAAAAAAAAAAAAAAAGAAATCTTCTCTCCGTTAAACAGAAATTGGGCGAAAAATAAACCAGGGGGCGAATAACTCAGGGGGGCTAATAATTCTGACTTCAACTGTATATGCACATTAAATAATAAATGTAAATGATGCTAATTAGAAAATAAACCAAACCATTTTTTAAATTAAATAAAATAAAAGTACTATTTATGACCAGTTTTGATTTTACTGCCTTGATGGATCAATCTAGAAACTAATTAAAAGCTATTTCTCTTCATTTCTCATTTTGTTTTTCAAGGTTTTAGCAGACGACCTTTATTACAGTAAGTCATACTGCATATATTACATATCCAGTTTAACTGAAATCTAAGAAAGCAGACAGTTTTCAACAGGACCACAACTGCAATGCATTGCCAATTGTTTTTAATAGCAATCGAGTTCAGATGCAGATGGCCAATTATGTATATGGACCTCTTTATGGTCCATAATTTGCCTTTGGTTTGCCCTTGTTTACACTTCTAGCAAAATGTTCGCAACCATAATATGGGTTATATTGTTCATGAATTTGTTTATAGTGTATGCACTTCTGTGTTGTTCTCCTGGCCCATTCCACCATCTAGATGTTCCCATTTGGAAAGCTATGAATGTGAAATGTGAAATATTCACACATGCTTGAAGCGCCAGCTCCTGAATATCCTTCAGCTCAGACACCTACTCTCCTCAGATTAGCTCCCGCTCACCCACACTGGATTCATTCACTGTTTTAGAGAGCTAGATATAGCACTAAAGATGTCCTGTGGACTATAGGAGACACTTCAAACAGACACTTTCTCTATACAGAGAGTTTTAGAGAATTGATAGCAACTTTATAAAAGTTAAGTACAGTTCATTTAAAGGTGCTGTGTGCCAGTTTTGACTCTTATAAAGCATAACAATGCCATTTTTTTGTTTGCAGATATTAATTAAACATGCTAAGTGAACATTCTTGTTTATCAACAATGCTGAAGTCAGATATTCTGCTTTGAGAAAGTGCATTAAGTGCTGTAATGGCTGTCTTTGTTTTGGTCTCTTTAACCCATCCAATGTGATTGTGTCACTAGTAAAGTTGATTCACCTTCAAATTTAAGGCAGCAAGATTTTTTTACAGTATGGTAAACTACTGTATTTCATTAACACACTAATAAATAGACACTGCTCAGTGTCATTCACATAACTACTAAACACCATCATAGTTAGTAACACACATATAAACATATTTATCAACATTAGATGCAGCATTAAACTCTAATGTACATAACTGAAAAAAGAACATGGTAATGTCAACAAAACATCCAGGGAATTCTGGGAAACCAATTTATGTTTATTAACCATATATATTAAGCTTACCTACATATTTAAGCAGTAGCTATTGTCATTTGCATGTGGTGTTTAGTGCTTCAGTTCAGTGAGTGAAAGTAGAGCAGGTAGAGATGGTGAGATCGAATGAAGGCGGGGACTAATTTGCATATTCATAGACCTATGTATAATGAATGAGGTAAAGGCATAGAGTTATATTTGACTTGTTTACAGGCAATGAAATATTTAAGTATGTTATTTTGGTTAAAAATTAGTTTTAGGGGATGAAATAAATCACTGCGGAGAGACTTTAAAGTTATGACAGTACAGTCAGTCACGACACATGAATATCAGTCCTGATGGGTAAGTCTTAAAGGGACAGTTCACCCAAAAAGGAAAATTCTGTTAACATTTACTCACCCTTTAATTGTCACGAACCTGTCTGACTTTCCTTCATTACACAAAAGATGTTTTGAAGAATGTTAAAAATCTGTAACCATTGACTTCCATAGTGTTTGTTTTAATTGAAAAGTCAATGGTTACTGGTTTCCATCATTCTTCAAAATATCTTCTTTTGAAAAATGTTGGAAACCTGTAACCATTGACTTCTATAGTCATTCATTTTCTTTTTGGCTAAGTCCCTTTATTAATCTGGGGTCGCCACAGTGGAATGAACTGCCAATTTATCCAGCATTTGTTTTACGCAGCGGATGCACTTCCAGCCGCAACCCATCTCTGGGAAACATCCATACACACTCATTCACACTTATACACTTATATACTGCCCAATTCACCTGTACCACATGTCTTTGGACTGTGGGGGAAACGGGAGCACCCGAAGGAAACTCACGCGAACGTGGGGAAAACATGCAAACTCCACACAGAAACACCAACTGACCCTGCCAAGGCTCAAACCAGCGACCTTCTTGCTGTGAAGCGACAGCACTACCTACTGCGCCACCGCATCACCTGACTTACAAAGTGTTTGATTTAATTGAAAGTCAATGGTTCCTGGTTTCCAACATTCTTCAAAATATCTTAGTTTGAAGAATGCTGGAAACCTGTAACCACTGACGTTCATAGTGTTTGTTTTTGTTGAGAAGTCAGTGGTTACCGGATGAATGTTGGAAACCTGTAACCACTGACTTCCATAGTGTTTGTTTTAATTGAAAGTCAATGGTTACTGTTTTCCAACATTCTTCAAAATATCTTCTTTTGAAAAAGGTTGGAAACCTGTAGCCATTGATTTCCATAGTGTTTGTTTTTATCGAGAAGTCAATGGTTACCGGTTTCCAACATTCTTCAAAGTATCTTCTTCTGAAAAATGTTGCAAACCTGTAACCACTGACTTACATAGTGTTAGTTTTTATCAAGAAGTCAACGGTTACCAGTTTGCATCATTCTTTAAAATATATATTTTTTGAAAAATGTTGGAAACCTGTAACCACTGACTTTCATAGTGTTGGTTTTTATCGAGAAGTCAATGGTTACTGGTTGCCAACATTCTTCAAAATATCTTCTTTTGAATAATGTTGGAAACTTGTAACTATTGACTTCCAGAGTGGTTTTTTTTTTTTTTAAAAAATCAATGATTACCGGTTTCCATCATTCTTCCAAATATCGTCTTTTGAAGAATGTTAAGAATGTTGGAAACCTGTAACCATTGACTTCCATAGTGCTTGTTTTTACATAAAAGTGATTGGTTACCAGTTTCCAACATTCTTCAAAGTATCTTCTTCTGAAAAATGTTGCAAACCTGTAACCACTGACTTACATAGTGTTAGTTTTTATCAAGAAGTCAACGGTTACCAGTTTCCATCATTCTTTAAAATATATATTTTTTAGAAAATGTTGGAAACCTGTAACCACTGACTTTCATAGTGTTGGTTTTTATCGAGAAGTCAATGGTTACTGGCTGCCAACATTCTTCAAAATATCTTCTTTTGAAGAATGTTGGAAACTTGTAACCATTGACTTCCAGAGTGTTTGTTTTTATCGAGAAGTCAATGGTTACCGGTTTCCATCATTCTTCAAAATATTTTCTTTTCAAGAATGTTGGAAACCTGTAACTATTGACTTCCAGTGTTTTGTTTTTTTTTAAATCAATGATTACCGGTTTCCATCATTCTTCCAAATATCGTCTTTTGAAGAATGTTAAGAATGTTGGAAACCTGTAACCATTGACTTCCATAGTGCTTGTTTTTACAGAAAAGTGGTTGGTTACCAGTTTCCAACATTCTTCAAAATAAGATATTTTGAAGAATGTTGGAAACCTGTAACCATTGACTTCCATAGTGATAGTTTTTATGAAGAAGTCAGTGAATCATTTTTTCAGCGCATGGATAAAACGACATGAGGATGAGTTCTTTGATTTAAATCCTTTAAATGGAGAATTTATTCATGCCTCAGTGAGGAAGTAGGCTTGTATGTGGATGCTGAAATAAATGGTAATGCTTCCGAGAAACTCAAAGATGCGTTGCTCATGGGACGCTGTTTCATACAAGCATGTGTAGGGAATACGCAAGAATCTGCAGGAAGAAGTTTTGCTGAGAAGGAGAGAAATAATGCAAGTTTTGCCCCTGAGTAATGATTAGAGTGAATAATACAGACGGATTTGTTATAATATTAAACTAATTTCCCCTCATGTTCCCCAAATGATCATCATAGGCTCATTTGTAAAGAAAAAAACAGGACGCCGAAGCTGTAATTAACAGGTAGTGCAGTACAAGTATTGTCAGTATAATACAAGGATCAGCTCGACAATGCAGCAGTTCTAAAATACTCTCTTCATCCTTCTATATGTGAAGCACACAGTCTAGCTGCTTAAGACCGCCTGACAGGCCTGCCAGCCACATAATGATTGCTTTTAATCATAGGAAATCATTTTCAGAAACATTCTGGCTCTGCTCCAACACCCCAGCAGAACTCCGAGACCTTCTTTTTTGTTCGATTTCTGACACACGGCCAAGTTATTACTTAAGAGAATAACCCACGGTGTGAAATACTGATACAGAACGCCTTCAAATACTGAAAATGATCAATAACAGTGTTCAAAATTAAATATATTTCATTCATTCATTCATTATCTTTAGGATAGTCACTTCGCCATACACACTCATTCACACACACACACACACACACACACACACACACTCATACACAACAGACAGTTTTGTTAATCCAATTCACCTATAGTTCATGTCTCTGTGGTGTAACTGTTTGTGGTGTTATTCTCTGAGGTGTTACTGTCTGTGGTGTAACTGTCTGTGGTGTTACTGTCTGAGGTGTTACTGTCTGTGGTGTTACTGTCTGAGGTGTTACTGTCTGTGGTGTTACTGTCTCAGGTGTTACTGTCTGTGGTGTTACTGTCTCAGGTGTTACTGTCTGTGGTGTTACTGTCTCAGGTGTTACTGTCTGTGGTATTACTGTCTGAGGTGTTACTGTCTGTGGTGTTACTGTCTGAGGTGTTACTGTCTGTGGTGTTACTGTCTGTGGTGTTACTGTCTGAGGTGTTACTGTCTGAGGTGTTACTGTCTGAGGTGTTACTGTCTGTGGTGTTACTGTCTGTGGTGTTACTGTCTGAGGTGTTACTGTCTGTGGTGTTACTGTCTGTGGTGTTACTGTCTGTGGTGTTACTGTCTGTGGTGTTACTGTCTGTGGTGTTACTGTCTCAGGTGTTACTGTCTGTGGTGTTAATTCTGTGGTTTTTACTCTGTGGTGTTATTCTCTGGGGTGTTAATGTCTGTGGCGTTACTGTCTGTGGTGTTACTGTCTCAGGTGTTACTGTCTGTGGTGTTACTGTCTGAGGTGTTACTGTCTGTGGTGTTACTGTCTGAGGTGTTACTGTCTGTGGTGTTACTGTCTGTGGTGTTACTGTCTGAGGTGTTACTGTCTGTGGTGTTACTGTCTGAGGTGTTACTGTCTGTGGTGTTACTGTCTGTGGTGTTACTGTCTCAGGTGTTACTGTCTGAGGTGTTACTGCCTGTGGTGTTACTGTCTGTGGTGTTACTGTCTCAGGTGTTACTGTCTGAGGTGTTACTGCCTGTGGTGTTACTGTCTGTGGTGTTACTGTCTCAGGTGTTACTGTCTGTGGTGTTAATTCTGTGGTTTTTACTCTGTGGTGTTATTCTCTGGGGTGTTAATGTCTGTGGCGTTACTCTCTGTGGTGTTACTGTCTGTGGTATTACTCTGTGGTGTTATTCTCTGGGGTGTTACTGTCTGTGGTGTTATTCTCTGAGGTGGTGTTATTGTGGTGTTATTCTCTGAGGTGGTGTTATTGTGGTGTTATTCTCTGGGGTGTTACTGTCTGTGATGTTACTGTCTGTGGTATTACTCTGTGGTGTTACTGTCTGTGGTGTTACTGTCTGTGGTATTACTTTGTGGTATTACTCTGTGGTGTTACTGTCTGTGGTATTACTCTGTGGTGTTACTCTGTGGTGTTATTCTCTGTGGTGTTACTGTCTGTGATATTACTCGGTGGTGTTATTCTCTGTGATGTTATTCTCTGTGGTGTTACTGTCTGTGGTATTACTCTGTGGTGTTATTCTCTGTGATGTTATTCTCTGTGGTGTTACTGTCTGTGGTATTCCTCTGTGGTGTTACTGTCTGTGGTATTACTTTGTGGTATTACTCTGTGGTGTTACTGTCTGTGGTATTACTCTGTGGTGTGACTGTCTGTGGTATTACTCTGTGGTGTTACTGTCTGTGGTATTGCTCTGTGGTGTTGACTCTGTGGTGTTATTCTCTGGGGTGTTACTGTCTGTAGCATTACACTCTATGGTGTTACTGTCTGTGGGGTTATTCTCTGAGGTGGTGTTATTGTGGTGTTATTCTCTGGGGTGTTACTCTCTGTGATGTTACTGTCTGTGGTATTACTCTGTGGTGTTATTCTCTGTGGTGTTACTCTCTGTGGTGTTATTCTCTGTGATGTTACTGTCTGTGGTATTACTCTGTGGTGTTATTCTCTGTGATGTTATTCTCTGTGGTGTTACTGTCTGTGGTATTACTCTGTGGTGTTATTCTCTGTGGTATTACTCTGTTACTGTCTGTGGTATTACTTTCTGTGGTGTTACTGTCTGTGATATTATTCTCTGTGATGTTACTCTCTGTGGTGTTACTGTCTGTAGCGTTACTGTTTGTGGTGTTATTGTCTGGGGTGTTACTCTCTGTGGTGTCACTGTCTGGGGTGTTACTGTCTGAGGTGTTACTGTCTGTGGTATTACTCTGTGCTGTTAGCTCTGTGGTGTTACTGTCTGTGGTATTACTCTCTATTGTGTGGTACTGTCTGTGGTGTTACTTTATATGGCATTATTCTCTATGATGTTACTGTCTGTGGTATTACTTTATGTGGCGTTACTTTCTATAATGTTATATTGCTATCTTTTGTGACTGTCTTTCCTGGTAACACCACCGATTTTATGGCAATGGTTTTCAATCCCTGTACTGTAGGCTACAGTACTCTGCACATTTTTATAACTCCGCTTTTTATTTTACTTTTAAATACACCGTTTTCCCTAAAAGTTGTTTGATCAGAGCAAATACTTCTTGTAATCCTAAACTTATTTCGCTCAACAAACCCTTAAATGTTTAACCTCATGAAGTAAGGCTTCAAACTGTTAAACCAGTTTGAGCGCTGTGGTGTTGCTTCAAAATGCATCTGAAATGTCTTTCATTCAGAGCCATTTCATTTTATATTTTGATTATAGTAGACTGTAAAGGGGTTTTAATCTTTTAGATTAAACACTATAAAGGTACTAGATACCAAATGTCCAGTCTTTTTTATTTAAATATAGAAAAATAAACTATTCTCCTTAAAAACTGAAATCATCAATGCAGCTAAATCCTTAAAGTAACAGATTTATTTATTTATACATTATTACTTAAAGTTGCATATCTGTGCTCATTTTAGAACAAACCAAAATTTTATTAAAATTATTAGTAACACCATAGACATGAATAGGGTTGTCTCATCAATACTTGAATAAAACAAAATAATAATAAAAAATGTTCTTAAGCTTCTGTTTTTATAGATACAGCATATTAATCAACATTACATTCATATTAATACTTTCTATTTTAAAAACTGACAATAATTTTGCCATACTTTTTGGCTGAACACTATTTTGCCATACTTATTTGTTGCACCATGGCGCCATCATGTGGTGTGATTGACTGAAATGCACTGAGACGTGAGACGTTTAACTCGGATATTCACCCCTCAAACTCAGTGTTACTGTGAGAGGGCATGTTTTAATGTCCTACGTTTCAGAAATTTCATCTGTCTTCTGGCTAGAACATATGATTGGTTCAGTCTTTAAGGAATATTCTCTAATGTACTTTGAACTACAGATTTACTTTACAGTGGAAATTTGGTGCATTTAATAACTTGCAAAATATAATATTTTAAAATCAGAGTGCATGTTAACTTCAGAATGCCTTCAACTCCTGCAAATTGTTTCCTTAGCATTTTTTTCTGTACCTAAAATCCCCAAACGGAAATTGACGTCAAAAATAAATGACAGGACAGTCCTGTTCTCAAATGTTGACGTGTTTTCGGCTAAGTCCCTTTATTTACCAGGTGTCGCCACAGTGGAATGAACCGCCAACTTATCCAGCATATTTTTACCACCGTGGATGCCCTTTCAGCTACAACCCAGTACTGGGAAACACCCATACACTCTCATTCACACACACTCATTACGGCCAATTTAGTTTATCCAATTTACCCAGCCGGGACTCGAACCAGCGACTTCTTTGCTGGAAGGCCACAGTGCTAACCACTGAGCCACCGTTTTTATATCATTTTGACATCAAGGTAGTTTACATGCATTGTAGAGATACAAATTCCAGTGTATATTTGTAATTCGGAGGTGAAGCTTACAGATCAATGAAACATTCATTATATTATAATACTATTTGTGTCATCATTTGGGTGGTGTGGATGTCGAATAGACGTCAAGGTTAAGACATCACATCTATTTTTTAAAATCAATGATGTTTTTCTAACATCAAGGTGCCTGCTGGGAAGTGATGGAGTACTGAAATGCATTGAAATGTTACATATTCTAATTTTGTTTTGCAAATTACATTTCGGGGGGTACAGCAAGAAGGTTGCTGGTTCGAGTCCCGGCTATTCCAGTTTGCATGTTCTTCCAGTGTTGGCGTG
Source organism: Danio aesculapii (assembly GCF_903798145.1). Classification (NCBI taxonomy): domain Eukaryota; kingdom Metazoa; phylum Chordata; class Actinopteri; order Cypriniformes; family Danionidae; genus Danio; species Danio aesculapii. Next base: position 51,206,592 of record NC_079447.1, read on the forward strand.
GGCTTCTATGGGTGCTATACAGAAGGTGCATTAAATAACCATTAAATTGGCCTAGTGTATGAGTGTGTTTGAATGAGTGTGAGGGTGTTTCCCAGTGCTGGGTTGCAGCTGGAAGAGCATCCGCTGCATAAAAACGTATCCTGGAATAGTTGGTGGTTCATTCCAGTGTGGCGACCTCTGAAATAGAGACTGAATGAATGAATGGATGTTACATATTAGAATGAATTTACTTATGTGGTTCTATAGGGGTTTATTTCCAACAATAACTCAATCAATTGCACTTCAGAAAATGCTGGGTTGTTTCAACTTAAAACTGACACATGTTAATCTTTTGAATTTGGGCTTGAATGAATGATACTTTAAACACAGCTGATGGATTTGTCCATATTGTGCAACACATTTAGGTTAAAACAACACTGTAGCAGCTTTTTAAAGGGATAGTTCACCCAAAATTGAAACTCTACTCACTATTTACTCACTCTGAAGTGGTTTGTTTCTTTCTTCGCTTGAACATACCTGTAAATTAAGGTATCTTTTGTGTTCAACAGAAGAAAGTCAAACAGGTTTCAAGCAAGTTAAAGGTGATTAAATGATGACAAATATAATTTCTGGCCGAACTCTACCTTTAAACTGCACACAAAACAATCCACATGAGCAATTTAAGAACCAGCCTCTTTTATTGATGTACAGTTGAAGTCACAATAATTAGCCCTCCTTTGGCTTCCCAAATGATGTTTAACAGAGCAAGGAATTTCTCACAGTATTTCCAATAATATTTTTTCTTATTTGCTTTATTTCAGCTAGAATAAAAGCAGCTTTTCTTTTTTCAAACCATTGAAAGGTCAATATTACTAGCCTCCTTAAGCAATATTAGTTTTGGATTGTCTCCAGAACAAACCACTGTTATTCAATGACTCAATAATTAACCTATTTATTTTAATAGTATGTTAAGAAATAATATTATGTACTGTCAGGATGGCAAAGTTCAAAGAAATTAGTCATTATAGATTATTTATTAAAACTATTAAACCGAAATTGGGGGAGAACATATACAGGAAGGCTAATAATTCTGTCCTCCACTGTATGTGTAGGTTGATTTAAGTTGTCAGAGGTCTAGTATGCGGGGAAATCCTCTCTCTGGGACATGCAGAAGTCGGGCTGCAGGCTTTGGATGGTGCAGTCGGAGGTGTTTATGGTGCACAGACTGCAGTCGCAGCTTAGCGCCACCGGGTACGTGATCTGCGGGTCCACACCGGGAGGACAGTCGGGCAGGTTAATGGTCTCGTAGCGGACGTCCCGGTACGTGCACACTGTCTGATGGACGGTGGAAAACGGGCTCTTGTAAACGGGATCCTACAAACATACAATAATGGAACATGTTCGTGTGTCAGTATTCATTCGTTTTCCTTCAGCTTAGTCCCTCATTTATCAAGGGTCGCCACAGCGAAATGAACCGCCAACTATTCCGGGATATGTTTTATGCAGTGGATGCCCTTCCAACCCAATACACTAAAATTATTCCTTGGATTAACTACATTTCTTTAAGGTAAGTGGTTGGAAACAACTTATATGGGCTGAATTTAACCCAAAAAAATAAGTTGAACATTTAATTTGTTTGTTTACATTCAACACTTAAATTGTTTCTTGTTTTTTGGGGGACAACTTAATTATTTCATGTTGTCCTAACACAAATCATTCATTCATTTTACTTTGGCTTAGCTCCTGATTGGGGTCGCCACAACTGAATGAACCGCTAACCATTCCCGCATATGTTTTATGCAGTGGATGCCCTTCTAGCCGCAACCCAGTACTGGAAAACACCCAGACACACTCATTGACACACACACTCATACATGTGTTTGGACTGTGGGGGAAATTGGAGCACCTGGAGGAAACCCATGCCAACACGAGGAGAACATGCAAACTCCACACAGAAATGCCAACTGGCCCAGCAGGGACTCGAACCAGCGACCTTCTTACTGTGAGGCAACAGTGCTAACCACTGAGCCACCCCAACACAAATCAATTAAGTTAACTTAAATTTGTAAAAACGATTAAGTGAACGTAAAACAATTAAGCTGTCCCCTCAAAAAAAAACACAAAGGAATTGTGCTGTTTCAACTCATATTAAATAAGTAGTTTGAAAAGGCGACAATAGTAATTTGAGTGTTTTAACGATCTGGGAACATTAATAAACATCGGATAATTCATCCTTGATCTATTATTGTTACCAGAAGAGTGTTTACTGAGAGAATATTGCCGGGATGTTAGTTAAAGATCCATCTTTGCTTGCTGAAAATAATACAGATAATTTACAAGCCGCCTTTCTCAGTAGTGTAGCCCAAAAACAGTATTTGTACATCATCCGTGCAACTTTTTTTCTGGAATGTTCAAAAAAACATTTAAAATATTATTCATATTCATAATAAGGTGCTGAGTTCCACACAATTCCTTCATGCGGTCCAAACACAAATCGTTTAAGTTAACTTAAATACTTTTACAAATTTAAGTTGGTTGAACATTAAACAATTAAGTTATCTCAAAAAATAAGTTATCCCCCACACATATACATCACCTGGTAGCGCTAAAAGAAACAGAAGCCATATGCGGCGTCATTCCACCCCGTAGCGTTCGTTTTAAAGACCAAGAGCATCCATACATTACTCATTATATACATTACTGTGTGTGTGTGTGTGTGTGTGTGTGTGTTCATATAACTAAAACTATAAAAGTCTTAAACCATTGTTTCTATTTTTATTTTTGGATCAACAGATGGTTTGAAAACCATTTCTTGTATAAAACTGTACAATTAAAGGGAACTTATACTTAACTAAAACTAAAATATACTGTAAAAAATGCTTGGTACCTCAAAATTTCTTCATGTTGTTCATTCATTCATTCATTCATTTTCCTTCGGCTTAGTCCGTTATTTATCAGGGGTCGCCACAGCAGAATGAACCACCAACTTATGCAGCATATGTTTTACATAGCGGATACCCTTCCGGCTACAACCCAGTACTGGGAAACATCAATACACAGTCATTCACACACATACGGCCAATTTAGTTTATTCAATTCACCTATAGCGCATGTGTTTGGACTGTGGGGGAAACCGGAGCACCCAGAGGAAACCCACACCAACATGGGGAGAACATGCACAGAACATGCACAGTAATGCCAACTGACCCAGCCGAGACTCGAACCAGCGAACTTCTTGCTGTGAGGTGACAGTGCTAACCACTGAGCCACCATGCCGCCCATTTAATCAAACATTGTTAACTGTTAGCTGGTATATTAATGTGAAATACTGCACAAAAAATGGTTCTCTCAAATATGTTCACCCTTGTTACGCAGTGGCCGCTGCAGATGGTGGTCTGGAACACCAGGCATTTTGGACAGCCCTCTTTTTCCACCGATACCGTCTCATTTACCAGCTCACAGCGTGGAACTCTGAGTTCACTGCTCTGAGCAGCCGACAGCAGGAAAAAGAAAGAGAAGAAGAGGAGGATGCTGTTTCCAACCAATAACATCCTGGAGAATGAAAAAACAGCAATTAAATTGACCTCAAAAGCCCCATTGACACATTATTATTAGCCCCCTTAAGACATATTTTTTTTGGATTGTCTCCAGAACAACCACTGTTATTCAATGACTTGCCTAATTACCCTAACTTTACCCTAATTAACCTAGTTAAGCCTTTAAATGTCACTTTAAGCTAAATACTAGTATCTTGAAGAATATTTAGTCTAATATTATTTACTGTCATCATGGCAAAGATAAAATAAATCAGTTATTAGAAATGAGTTATTAAAACTATTATGTTTAGAAATGTGTTAAAAAATCCTTTAAACAGAAATTTGGGGATAAAAATATACTGAAAAACGAATAATTCTGACTTATTATGTATATTAGACTTACTTGACAGGCGTCCCGGTTGCTCAGCAGGCTGTTGTAAGTGTCTCTGTGTGTTCAGCTTTATATAAGACACTGAAACTCCGGCGCTAACCAACAATTAAACAAAAAAGTGACCTTAAATTAATCTCTGTGGCTTACGTGTTTCCATTCTCGTGTAATAATAATCTAATTTTGTCAGGTCAGGATGAACAGATGCAAAACACCTGCTGTGCTTTCAGTGTCACTTCGGATACTTCTCTGTTTCTGTGCTTTATCTAATCTAAAATCGCCCGAGCGGAGCAGAATCAGATGGCAACAGTACAGGTTCAGGAAATAACCAAGGTCTGCCTGATCTCAGATTTCACTGTTCATTAGATTCATGTCTAATAACTGATTTCTTTTCTCTTTGCCATGATGACAGCACATAATATTTGACTAGATATTCTTCAAGATACTAGTATTCAGCTTAAAGTGACATTTAAAGGCTTAACTAGGTTAATTAGGGTAAAGTTAGGGTAATTAGGCAAGTCATTGTATAACCAACACAGGCTCATTCTGAAAACGTACCCCCATATACATTTCTGGAGAGCGCGTATTATGTAGCCAGAGTAATGTATGGCTGCATTTCGTCTTTGAAACGAACGCTACGGGGCGTCGCATATGGCTTCTGTTTCTTTTAGCGCTACCAGCTGACCGCTTACCTGGCTTTTTCACTGTTACCAGTTTGCCCAGTGGCTCGCAGCGTAAGTTGGTGGACTTGAGACGCAGAGTGGTGTTGACCACGATGATGGGATTCGAGTCTGGTGAAGAACGGGTCCAGAAAGCAGGTATAACAAAAGCCAAAAAATTAAATAACCTCCTAGGGCTTGAGTGTCCACATACATGGACAGCACAGTTTAGCTCTTAAGTGGCTATTTAAAATACTTTGAATGTTTTATATTTTGTTACAGACATACAGTGTCATCCTGCAGCTGTTTTGCTGCATATGAAATGCCCCAAACCCTATTTTTAACTGTCCAAAATGAAAAAAAAAATGTTTTACTCTCTGATAGTCAAAATATGCTAACAAAAAAAAATTATTCTGTTATATATGCATTAAAAAAATTCTGGAAAAGGTGTTTTATGTAAATTCGGACCACAAGTCCACATATATAGACATCTTTTTGTTCTCTAAAAGTAAATCATATCAAAAGATTATACTTATGTTTTTATTCTAATTAGGTTCCAATAAGCCCAAATAGCAAAGAGAAATAAAAAATGCATGTAAAAAAACACCTTGGGCCTTAAGAGGTTAAACAAGTAAAGCTCACCCAAGCAGGGTGAGATTGTGGTAAGATCTGAAAATGTGGTAAAAATCATGTGGCCATGAGGGATTTTCTTTTTCTGGATTGCTTTTGAAAACACTATCGGTTGGGTTTAGGGAAGGTGGTGGTTGGGGGGATCGGTTGGTTAGTCGGTTGGTCAGTCGACAGCGGCTTCTGGTGGATTTACGCGGGAAGAGCAGGCAAGAATGGCACTCGCGGGAGAAATTTGAGATCTAAAAAGCATACACAGCTGCCTCTGGTGGACTTACAAAAACAAAAACTGCAACAAAAAAAAAAAATCAGAAATGTATATAGGGGTGTGAGATCAACATGAGCCTGGGTTGCGTATAACAGTGGTTTGTTCTGTTGACAATCAAAAATATGGCTTAATTATGCTTTTATTCTAGCCGAAATAAAACAAATAAGACTTTCTCCAGAAGAAAAAATAATATAGGAAATACTGTGAAAAATTCCTTGCTCTGGTAAACATCATTTGGGAAACTTTTAAAAAGAAATTAAAAATTCTCAGGAGGGCGAATCATTCTGCCTTTAACTGTATGTTCAGTTATTTCACTTTCAAGGCAACTAAAAGAATTTAATGAAAAAATGGCACTTACTGTATAGGTGGCTGGGATTTTGTCACATAGGATGCGATCCTGGTTAACATAATTTTAATTATTTTTA